>NC_142744.1:14545000-14845000 GCF_051943395.1 Hippocampus bargibanti | reverse complement strand
GCTTACTAACAAGAGGTAAGCGATGTCTCCCTTGCTGAAATGACGCTTCTGTGTGCCACATGAATCCCAAATCACCCCCCCCCCCCCCACCTCTCCCCGCCCACATAGTCACAAGCTGCTCCGCTCACCTCGTAAACCGGCCCGCAAGATCTCAAAGATACCCTTCAAGGTGCTGGACGCCCCGGAGCTGCAAGATGACTTCTACCTCAACCTGGTCGACTGGTCGGCGGGCAATTCGCTCAGTGTCGGTCTGGGAGCCTGCGTCTACTTGTGGAGTGCCTGTACCAGCCAGGTCATATTACTTACTATCACCAGACGTGAAAACTGTTTGTTGCCATCACATGTTTTAACTTTAGTCGTCTGCCATCTTGCCTGACCGATATCTAGCCATGATCACCTTGCATTTGTTTCTGTGCTTTCCAAAGTCGTGGTAGAAGATATTTCAGGCTTGTCCGTTACCCGCCGGAAACTGCAGATAGTGCTAATCGAATATTCATTTACCCACGGTGCATTGCATTGTTTACATCGAACATGGCGGATTGTTGCTATATGGAGCGTTCACACAGGAGTAAAACTATAAATCACATTAAAAACAGGCAGGAAACAAACATATTCTCGTTTTTTTAAAGAGACAAATAAGTCTACGGAGGTAGTGACCATGCATTGCAGCAAACTGCTGTTCATTATTCAAATTTAGTGGATAAAGGGAATAATTTCAGAGCTGTTGCAGCCCATTGGAAATCTTCAGACATTTGTTTAAGTAGACATTAGTAAGAAATATTGTGCAAAGTGTGTTATCTTTGTCTTCTCTGTAATACGATACAATATCAAAATAGCTTAGGATTGATTGTGTTGTACCAAAAGACATTTTTAAGTGTTTATTTTATGTATGAATAAATTCTTTGATTTGAATTTAAATTGTTGATTTTACTCAAATACTGGGTTTTCATTTGCAATTTAGAAATATCATGCTCCAATGAATGTATTTTGTTTTATTTCAAACAGTTTTTTTTATACTTTGGCAAAAATCCATTTTAGAATTTGGCCCCCTTTTCACACACAAGGAGGCCAACTGGCCGCCTTTTTTAATTTCCCAGATGCATCCATGCATCTTTACTGGTGGCTTGTCTCGCCCCCCCATCGGTGAACTTCAGTTCTGTTGTCGTCACTGTTCATGTCTCACCTTGTGCTGACTGCCTTGTATGCGTTTCACAGGTGACGCGGTTGTGTGATCTTTCGGTGGATGACGATTCTGTGACTTCGGTATGCTGGAACGAGAGGGTGAGTCAGAGAAAACTTTGTGTCGATAAAGAATAACACCGCTGTTAAGTCATTTGAGTTTGGGTCTTAAATCAGATTACTGATAATGAAGAGCGGTCAATTAGATTTCAGCGTTTTATTCAATACAACCAGAGATCATTTAACTCATTCACTGCTATTCCCGAATCTATGGCCAATAAAGCGCCGGTCAGACCTCTGGCAATATTTTTCCCTTTCATGAGGGGACAGCATTTGCCTTTTGTACAGCTGCCCCCCATTTCAAGCTCGGATGACTGCAGACCCATATAACTTAGGAATTCACTTTGTGTGTAGGGTTTCTTGTGTTGCATTGAATGTTTATGTAGTCCTAAAACTCAATATTCTGTAGGTCCTGCAATTTGAGTAAAGAGGACAAAAACCCCTGGCACTGGAGTGGAAGCATTTTTGCACATCGTCTAGCAGTGAATGAGTTAATAAGATATCAACCGAGTGGTCTTATAATGGATTTGCATTATTCTCTCGTAGGGGAGTCTGGTTGCCGTTGGGACCCACAAAGGTTATGTACAAATCTGGGACGCAGCAGGTGGGCGAAAGCTTACCAGTTTGGAGGGCCACTCAGCTCGTGTGGGTGAGTCGTCTCTCCACCGCAAAGCAATATTAACGTATTGCCCCATGATGACTTTTAATACTGCTTGTATTCAAGGTGCCCTGGCATGGAATGGGGAGCAGCTGTCATCAGGAAGTCGCGATCGAGTGATTCTGCAACGGGACATCAGAACGCCGCCATCTGCCGAGAGGAGGTTGCAGGGACACAGACAGGAAGTGTGTGGTCTGAAATGGTCCCCTGATCATCAACATCTGGCCTCCGGCGGCAATGACAACAAAGTAAATGAATCTGAATTCAGTCATTGGAGTGTCTACTTTAAAAGGGACTTTTACACTTCACCGTGCACTTTCATATCCACGCTATCAGTTACTGGTATGGAACAGCTCCAGCCTGCTTCCGGTGCAGCAGTACAGCAACCACCTGGCAGCAGTGAAAGCCATCGCCTGGTCCCCACACCAGCACGGCCTGCTGGCATCCGGAGGCGGCACCGCGGACCGCTGTCTGCGCTTCTGGAACACGCTGACGGGTCAGGCGCTGCAGAGCACAGACACCGGCTCCCAAGTGTGCAACCTGGCGTGGTCCAAGCACGCCAATGAACTGGTGAGCAACATGCCCCTCAAAAAATAAATTAATAAAAAATAAAAACACATCTGTGCCCACTTTTCGGTCCAAGGTGAGCACTCATGGCTACTCTCAGAACCAGATCTTAGTATGGAAGTACCCGTCGCTGACACAGGTGGCCAAGCTGACGGGACACTCGTACAGAGTACTCTACCTGGTATGTCCTCGTCTTTAGTGACATTGGATGACATCATTATTTTCCCACGTGATAAACAATGTGACTTTTTGTTTTCCCTCAGGCCGTGTCCCCTGACGGCGAGGCCATCGTCACAGGTGCGGGTGATGAGACGCTTCGCTTTTGGAACATTTTCAGCAAAACGCGCTGCACCAAGGTTGCTCCTTCTCAGGTCATGTGATCAGCTCGTCACAGAATTACTCATCACATGCTACTTGTTTGTGTGTGCGCGTGTGTTGTCATCAGGAGTCCAAGTCTGTGCTGAACCTTTTCACACGAATCCGATAGAGAAGCACTTCCCACAACATGGTGGAACTACAGCACTTTGCTACTGCAACTATTTGTCTGTCTGTCTGTCTGTCTGTCTGACAAAGGTGTGCACTCAAAACGTCTCCATCAGTGATTATACACCTTTAAAAATACACACACACAAAATAAAAGATGTCTTCTTGATCATGATTTTTGTTGGTTTTGTTTTGATACATGAGCTGAAATATACGTTCAAGAACCAACACGGTGTTACATTTTGTAGTCTTAGCAGCTGAGAGCATGTCTCGATCTTCATATCAATATTTTGAAAAGGTGTTCATAACAGTGGGGAACACACCTTTTGTTAATTTAGGGGTAAGAGCTGCTTTTAACACATTTGGGTACGGAATCAAAAACGATTCAGTTTTCTTTAATCAATCACATTGATTTTCAGTAAATAATCAGTGTAATTTTGGAATCAGTATAAAAATGTCATTCTTCATAATGTTATTTTTTTCACAATGTACCACAGTGTCATGCCAGTATTCAAGGGAGGAGCAAAACAATAAATAGCACAAAATTGCACATCACTTAAAGGACAACCGACGTCTCCCGACAAGTTTTGTCCATAATTTGTAAAATGGCTTCACGTGACTTCTACTGGGCGTATTTTAATAAGATTCCACCGCATATAGCTATATTTTACGTTTTAAGGCTCGCGCTGAACATTCAGGAAGTCTTGTTTTTGAGTTGGTGACGAGTCCGTACGTGACGTCAGAAAAGGACCGCCCCCTCACCATAAAAAACGACGCATTGTAGCGTCTTTCCATCACGTCAATGTATTTTGCTGTACTGTTTTTTTTAAACCATGTCTTACACCCAAAAGCCGCCAGCAGAGGGAAGCAAACTCCATGGAAAGAATGTATCAGAGCTGTGGAAACGAGCTGATTCATTCCTCACCGGAGCTGGTCGCCATTTTTCTGCCTCTTTTTGAGACCCCCCCCCCGCCCGTTTGCCTCCAAATGGCCCAAATAAATTCTTTAATCGATTGCAAACATGTATGCTTTTCTCATCAGGACTATTTGAATCATATTCATAACGATGTGTAACAAGAAAGCATATTCTCCGAATCTAAAGCCATTGTTTTGATTCACCAGCAATGCAAGACGTCTTGGCGTGACGTCACGAAAGGTGGGCGGGACTTTCTGAAAATGCCCAATTCGCAGCTCATTTTTTTGCAGATTTTTATTGGCGTTTTGCATTTGACTAAGAATATCATACTGCATGTTTTGGGTATTTTAGATACTATAAAACGTTTTTCTGGTGTCAGTTAAAAAACAAAAAAGTGACGTCAGTTGTCCTTTAATGAACAGTGACAATTAACTCACCAGTCAGGTATTATTTTGCTTTGTGCAGTCTTGTCATGAGTACATCCCATGCTTCCAAATGTCCACCGTTAAGTCCAAATGTTTGAATTTCCCTTTCTTTCTAGAATAGATAGTCCATCCCTTCCATAAGTAAATGAGGGCTAATAAAGGCGGGGTTCAGATCGTTGCAGGCCACGGCAAAGTAGAGAGAATTCCTTCACTATCTCCTTCACACGTCGTTTGTTGCTTTTCTCCCTGGGGGGAAAGGAGGATTTTGCTTTTGTAAAATAATCTCACTTTGGGACATTTTCGAAGAGGTGGCCTTGTGCAGTTCGATCAGCACATTTCAACATTTACCCAAGAAGCTGATCCGTAAAGTTGCGTTTCTGCTCCACTGAGATTTGTGCGGAGGGGAATCCTTGTGACTGCATAAGTTCTTGAAGCCACTGGGATAGCAGAATCGGACAGTGTTCGCTCAGACTCAGCAGCACCTCTGCGAAATAATCCATCAGACTTCGAGGAGATCCACCACCAACTGACTGAGAACCACGCAGACATGCAAAAGAGCTGAGTTGGACTTGCAAAATGAAACTAGATGGCTTCGACTTCAACGCTGTTCACAATTGTTCGATGTTTGGGTTTTCCAAGGTTAAAAAAATGCAATTAATAAATGAACAAGCGTATCAGACTGACGTGCAGGATTGTTTCCGTCAGGAGCTTTCCGTCCCTGTGCAGCACCTCGCCAAGAGATGAAACGTCTTGACATCGAGGCAGGAATTCGGTCTGTTCCCAAAGGTAAATAAGACATTGAAAAATGGGTTTACTCAAAATAAGATACAGTGGAACCACCGAAGTCAAATGCACGAAACTACCCTGCGGCGTACAGTTGCTATTTTGAAGAAAATTGAGTGAAAAGGTCGACATTTGCTTTAATTGCTATAATTTACTGAAAAAAACGAACCCAGTGCTGTTTTGGGATCAGACCAGTGTGATTAAAAATAGTGCTTGATTGCCATCGTGTGGCAGACTGGTGACAATGACTTTTCTCTTTCTTGACCTGTCAAACACGACTGACTGATAAATTGCTCCTACTGGTGTTGGAAATAACATCTGCCCGGAGGCCCCGGACAGACAACTTTTATGTCGGACCTACAACTTTCAAAACGTCTCGGCCCTTCAAGAAAAAAAGCTACAAGCAAACCGCTACAAGCAAACCGCTACAAGCAAACCGCTACAAGCCACGTGGACTCCTCTTTCTAAGCGCCTTTCAAAACTCTCAAGTACACTTTACAGTCACGGTATAGTCCGAAGCACGAAACAGGCTTCTGATTGGCTGCCATGCCGAGTATGCAAATTGCCAAATGAACAATGATTGGTAATTTGCACACTTGGCACAGCAGCCAATCAGAAGCCTGTTTCGTGCTTCGGACTATACCGTGACTGTAAAGTGTACTTGAGAGTTTTGAAAGGCACTTAGAAAGAGGAGTCCACGTGGCTTTTAGCAGACAACGCAATGCAAAATTGCATTGTGCACCATGACGACAAACGACATCAGGAACAAAATCTTCAGCAAGGAATATTTACCCTAAATTAAGCAAGGGAGCATTTGTAGTAAGTATTTGCTTAATTAAAAAAATCCTTTATACTTCGCAACAATTTTTTAAATATTTATTTATTTTATTTTTCAGACACTGCTACTAGCAAAGCAAAGACAACAAAAAAAGCACAAGACGCGCATTGACAACAATTAGACATATCTAAAAAAAATAAATAAGTCATTTTAAAGAAAAGGTAAGAAACAAAGTATATCGTTCCAAAATTACAAAAACACCATAAGGTGAAGTATTTTTTAAAATAGATCCCGATCATCTGATCATGTGACTTTGGGGGTTCCACTGAGTATCTAACAATGAGTTATTTCGGTTTAACTTCAACTTACAAAGAAGACACTGGCAGCTTTTACTGTGGAGGTCTCAGGAAATTTGAGTGACAGAATTCCTAAGCAGACAAAGCAAAATAGTTTAGTCTTGAAATTGTTAAAAGAAAATATTCAATGTCAAAATGACAAAGTTTTGATATCATTTCCAGGAAATAATTAAGCATAAATGTGACTGTGACCCATACACAAAATACTCACCACAGCAAAATAACGCGTTCACGTCCTGATGATCACATTCCAGGTACAAATCGGGTTTTCTTTTTAGGACCTATACGCAGATATTTTGAGTTTCAAAGTGACGCAGGAAACGTGTCTCCTTTCCAAATATTCCGAGCTAACCTGAGCATGAAGTTGCATGAAGGACTCTGCAACATCAGGATGATCCCTAATGCCTAAAAATTCATAGTCGTTTAGAAAAGGAAAACAACTTGTTCCAAAAAACACATAAAGACAATAATACCTTGTTGAAATAATGGCACAGTGGAAGACGTGAGAACTTTCAACAGGCTCTTAATGGAGGAGATGTGCGGTTCCTCTCCAGCAAAGACGTGAACCATCTAAGGGAGAACAGAACCCACTGGACCCTTGACGCCATTTCCTTTGGTTCTGTGATGGAGTGTGTACCTGAGACGCCAGGTCAAGAGATGAGGCTTGTGGGAAGCTGCTGTAAATTTGCCCGAGCGTCTCACTTAACTGAGCAACCAAGGGTCCGAAATCCTGGAGGAGAGTTCGAATGGACTTATCAAATACTCCACACACTGCCTATGGAGGGGCAAAGGGGAAGAAATAGATGTTATATATCGTGCATGTACAGACCAATTGGACTATCAAAAAGGCCCGCCACTGCTGAAGCCAGAGGGCGGCCATTTCACGTTGCCACTCTGAATGTGTGGATAATGACACTCAAACGTTACTGTTTGCATTCTGTGTGCTTTTCTTTCATTTCTTTGTTGACGGTTTTTGACAATTTTATTATGTTTGTTAAAGTCATTATAAGTGCCTTGCATGCTGGGTCCGAGAGGAGAGTAATTTCATCTGTGCTGTATGTCATGCATATTAGCATATTTGACAATAAAGCTGACTTTGACTTGACTTTGACTTTGACATGATGCAGACGAATCTTGGACTAACATTTAGAAATACACCTTTTAAGAATAAATGTACAACCACATTTTTATCAATACAATGTGGTAAACTGTGATATTTTCACCATTGAGACAGAAAGTAATGTGAAAGTGCCATGTAGAATAAGTGTAGTCAAGTTAAAACGGCTTAGGGAGTAGCAACGGGAGGTATCTGCCAGTGGCTTCAGTTGTCACAGTGAGTAATCATCGTTATTAGTCCATACATATATAAATCTGTAATGTACCGAGAAAATTGAATTGTATGGTGTTTTTTAAGGCCTATTCTACTGTGAACAGAACAAAAATCTGAAAGTCGATTCATCTGGGAATTAATTTTAAAAAGTAGATCATGAGTACATTCAGAGACAGCAGTCACAACAGTGGCCAGTTTATCATGCTATCAGGGTGCATAAAAGGGTTAAAGAAAAGTTTCTTCTTTCTTTTATTGGATCCCATTAGATAGCAAGTGTATCGAATATTGTGAAGGTAAACATTTCAACACTTTCTTACTTCCACCACCTCAGAATCCTCGAGCCATTTGCTGAGGATGTTCTGGATCAATGTGTAAACTTGCTGGAGTACCACCACAACCTAAAAACAAGAGAAATAGTTTGGAATATGTGCAAAGCTATTTGAATAGGGAATATTTTTTTTTCATGACGGCTTCCCAATGCAGTTATCATTCGCATGAATCGGTAGCAGAGCCGGCAAGGCATGTGGGCTTTTTCATCCCTACAACTGTGCTCTGCAAAACTGATAATAAATAATGAACAAACTGTTTGCTTTTCGAATGGTGTTGTACATTTGAGTGGACACTTGTCTTTATGCATTTCTTTGCAGCTGCCAGTCTGGTTGTGTTTCAACAGGCTCCTTCTCGTTGTGATTAAATGTTATCTCTCAATTCTTTTAAAGTACGTATATGTTGATTTTTACTGGGTTGGGTGTGGTTTGAGGGTGAGACAGTGCAGCATGGGCAGTTCCCTCAAAGCCGTCTGAATATCTGTTGATGTCCAGAGCGGTAAAAAGGCTGGACAACATTCCCAGGATGTGGATGATTGACTGTTTATGGGCAGGATCAACCTGGACAGGGAGAGACATTCATCACGTCTGATATTGTGACACAACTACGTATTTCATGTGACACTGCTATTTTGCAGTTGACGGTAATTTGTTTCGTCAAGGGCTGAACAATTACCGGTAATCACATTCAAAGCACTGACATCACAATGTAATCGAAAGCAATTTTAAAATCACAAAGCCTGTTATTGTAGAAACGAAGCATTTTGTATTTTACACTGACTGCTTGTTGGGTCAGAGTGTCCATCTGCTGAATATGAGGACTGATGAGCGAGTGCAATTTTCCCAGGATCTCCTCGGCTGGCAGAGCGGAAAGCAGGAAGCCCAGAGCCTGCATGAGCCACATGCACTGGCTGCTCTGCACATACAGAAAATCCAATCACATATGGCTTCCTCACTTGCAGCATGCTGACCTTTATCTCACTGCTCACTCACCTTATGGATACCTTTAAGCAGCACGTCCTATCAAGTGAAACGTTATGATTACTTTTATCAATGTCGTTTGGTCAACAATCTGAAGTTGCGTGTATAACCTGGCACACGGTGAGAATGGCCTGAGTGAAGGATCCGAGGTCGTGTCGACACTCCCTGCAGATTCTCTTTAGAGTCGAAACACTGGAGACGGACAGCTCGGGCCTTGTCAGAGCTTGCAGAACCATGGGTAATATTCCCCCAAGCATCGCCGGGTGGTCCACTAGCCACTCTGCCAGGGATCCTTGGCAAGATTAGCCAATAAAATACGTTACAAAATGTGCATACGATACACTGGAAAACAGTACACCATTTAAAAAAAAGTTATTTAAAGATGTAAGACATTAGTAACCCAAAATGTACCTGAATCTAAAATTACTCCAGTAGTTATAGATACAATAGAAATTATTGGTATGTTTTAGAACATCGGCCATTATGCATATTGCACTATATATTTTTACATAGTCGGTTCTGTACTGATGCTGTGGAATCAAAAAGCAAACGAGAAGACAGTGTGAAAGAACTTTAAGCACCTCTGAGTGAAGAGTAAAAGGGAAAAGCGACGTTGTTAAAAAAACATTTTTACAATTTCTCAGCAACAAAATTCACAAAAGTTTAAGTTGGCCAAATCAGCCTGATTGAAAAGTGACTTTCTGGCTTCTCACCCAAAACTAAAAAAACAATGTAAATAAATACATAAGTAGATAAATAGACAAATAAAACAAGATTTTACCAAATGAGTGAGAACAACTTAAAGATGAAATTTAAAAACAACTCAACTAAGATTTTCTGTGCAAACAACTTGCTAGCTTTAGCTTGTCCTAAACTTGTTAGCTTGTGCTAACTAACATATCTCCCAAAAATGACACTTGTTTATATTTTAAAGTTGTTGTAATTTAAAACACTGCTTTAGGCCCCAAAATACAAATTGTGTTTTTTTTTACAGTGCATTTACCATATTACTCATGTTAATTTTCTGTAGTCGTCAATAAGTAAAATGAATTTCATTTGATGTGTTCGGGTGATTAAGGATAGAGATGGCAATGTATTAACATGTGCCAGTAGTGTGATGGCAAGATGGAAGGAGTACTTTGAAAAATTGATGAATGAGGAAAATGACCAAGACGTAGCAAACATTAGCAAGGATGAAGTGAGGAGGGCGCAGAAGAGGATGAAGGGGGAAAGGCACTCGGGCCTGATGATTTACCAATCGAGGTATGGAAGTGTCTCGGAGAGGTGGCGGTGGTGTTCCTGACTGGGTTATTTAACAAGATCTTAGATGGTGAACAGATGCCTGAAGAATGGAGACGAAGTGTACTCGTGCCCATTTTTAAGAAGAAGGAGTGTGCAGAGTTGTACTAATTACAGAGGAATAAAGTTGATGAGCCATACAATGAAACTCTGGGAAAGAGTAGTTGAAGCTAGACTAAGAGCAGAAGTGAACATTTGTGAGCAGCAGTATGGCTTCATGCCAAAAAAGAGTACGGCAGATGCAGTGTTTGCTTTAAGAATGCTGATAGAGAACTACAGAGAAGGTCAGAAGGAATTGCATTGTGTCTTTGTAGATCTGGAGAAAGCGTATGACAGGGGTGTTAGACAAGAATATCCTTGGACCATGATGTTTGCAGATGACATTGTCATCTGTAGCGAGAACGGGGAACAGGTGGCGGAGAAACTAGAGATGTGGAGATATGCCCTGGAAAGGAGAGGAATGAAGATCAGTCGCAGCAAGACGGAATATATGTGTGTGAATGAGAGGGATCCAAGTGCAAGAGTGATGCTACAGGGAGAAGAGATAAAGAAGGTGGAGGATTTTAAGTACTTGGGGTCAACTGTCCAGAGCAATGGAGAGTGTGGAAAAGAGGTGAAGAAGCGTGTCCAGGCAGGCTGGAGTGGCTGGAGAAAGATGTCAGGTGTGATGTGTGATAGAAGGGTTTCAGCTAGGATGAAAGGAAAAGTGTATAAAACAGTGGTGATGATGTTTGGACTGGAGCCAGTGCCATTGAAGAAAAGACAGAAAGCAGAGCTGGAGGTAGCAGAGCTGATGGATAGGATCAGGAATGAGTACATTAGAGGGACAACTCATATTAGAGGCTTTGCAGAGAAAGTCGGAGAGGCCAGACTGAGATGGTTTGGACATGTCGAGAGGAGAGAGAGTGACTATATCGGGAGACGGATGCTGAGCCTTGAACTGCCAAAAGAGGAAGAGGAGGTTTACGGATGTGGTCCAAGAGGACATGAAAGTAGCTGGTGTGAGAGAAGAGGATGCACAAAACCGGGTTATATGGAGGACATTGATTCTCTGTGGCGACCTCTGAAGGGAAAAGCCGAAAGGAAAAGAAGAAGTTACTGTGCATTATTTAAAATGAATACAAAATTAATCATTGCTATCGTTTCCTCAACGTAATAGAATTGAATGATTCAATTGAGTTTTACCGTGTGCTCCAGAATAACATGAGTGATATTCCACAAACCTATCGTGTACATGACTGTGTCAGCCAACATGACGTTAGTGATGTTGATTCCATGGATCAGCGCAATCAGACCTGGGATGACTTCCGAGGAGTTCTCATCAATGGTCTCAGCTATCGACTGGAAGCCGAATAACAAAGCTTCTGTTTCCTTGAAAGGAGAATGGAGAATAATATGCTATGCCAAATGAAAATGAGAAGGTAACAATTGTGGCAGGCAGCTGCCATATTGTGGGACACTTGACCCTTTCACATTGAGAAATTACAACAGAAGGCAACAGATTTATACTGAGAGAGTATATTTTACCATTATAAACTTCTGAGTAGTTGATTTGTGAAGAGGAGATGTGAGAGAATTTCTTAACAGGAGTACATGATAAGTATAAGTGAACGTGATTCCACACATGAAAATTGGGGAACTGGTATATAACGCTTGAACAGAGTGATGCGTTGTGGGAGCCTTCAACTTCACATTCCAGTCTGAGGGAATGACATCACTTATGCACCGTCGCGTTTTCAAACTAAAAATGCAGTCACTATTTTCAGGTTGTGTTAGCTAAAAATACAATTATGAAGTGTTGTCACGCACTCTGTGCTTAAAGAGAAAAACCCACCGGGGTTAGTGACTGTAGGAGGTAGGAGGGTCCAATTTATATTCTATTTGTAATTATATTTATAAAAAAATGTTCATTGTAAATTGATTTTTGCCATCAAATATAGAAAGCCAAAACACAGTCTTTATTTTCTATTAATTTAAAAAATATATATTTGTTTTTGTTCATAATTCATTTCATAATTGTATTTTTAGCTAACACAACCTGAAAATAGTGACTTCATTTTTAGTTTGAAAAAAAATAATATATATATTTATATATATATATATATATATTTACATAGTGAGTATGAGAGCCACTGTCCAGGATCACACAATGGCGTCTTCAGTTAAAGCCACGTGATTGGTCAAGAACGCAGCAGTGAGGGGGGGGTTAAACATTAAAGAGAAAGGAAGACGGCAGAGAGAGTGAGAAAACACGCACACACACGAAAGTGAGACGACAGAGCTTGAAACAAAAAAACAAAAGTGGAAAAAAAGGGAGAAATGGATAGAAAACAGTGAAATTTGGACTCGTTTCAACTTTGATAGTTCAAAAGCAAAATTATGTTTTATGGGACCTGGGAACGGATTATTCTCATTTTAATGGTTTCCAATGGGAACGTCATTTTTGGGATACACACTTTTCACCTTACCCACGCTCTCTGGGAACCAATTAAGTTCATAAGCCAAGGTATCACTGTATATATAAAAAAACAAGTACCTGTAGTCCATTTGTGTTCAGTGAAATCACGAAAAGTGTTTTTGTATTGGTTAAATAAACGTAAAAGTAATTATGGTCAGTCTAAAAAGTTGTCTTGTCAGTGTCTGTTATCTAACTCCATTACCTTGTCTATATTTTATAGGTCACTGTCACAACATTTTTTTTTTCTTTTAATCAAACAGTTTTAAGCCCGGATAAATACAGAGGGCTGTGTCAGGAAGGGTATCCGATGTAAAAGCTTGGCCAAAACAAACATGCCAATCAAACATCTGAGGATGGAGGACACGGATTCGCTGTGGCGACCCCTTAACGGGAAAAGCCGAAAGGAAAAGAAGAAACTGTTGTTTATTTTCACAGAATTTGTTCATTATGTTGCAATTGGATGGAAAAGGAGTGTCCTCATTCGTTCTTCGTGTGTGGAGTGACTGGGCAGGTCGTGCAGTTTTTTTAACTTCTTAAGTCATGAATCATTTCACATCTAGAATCTGGACTTGAATGACGTGAAGTAGGTCTATTACCTGCCATTGTGCTGCTAGCTGCGGGTCCATCAGCTGCCTGTCCAAACGGTCGTAAAGGTTACTGAGCAGCTCGGCTCCTAACATTTCGTAGACATACATCAATGTGTCCGAGATGTCCACTCTAGGAGGTAAAACAATGGGAAAACAAAACTCTCCTGTCATGTAATGAATACATTTTTCAAACTTTGAAAATGTTGAGGTTGTGGAGATACAAGGAGCAAGCGCAAAACAAAACAAAATGGGTTTCATGCTGTTTGATATCTTTCCAAAGGAGACAACCAAACATATAAAATGGTTCATTTCATAGGTCTCACCTGTATATTCTGAACTGCTCCTTGTCATCACAACTCCAGGAAGTGTACTCTTCCTGGGAAGGGTAGTGGCATTTATGTAGTAACACCTCCACCAACTGGAAGTAAACGGGTCGGTAGACTTGCAGATAAATGGCCTGTTTCTCCTCCTCAAAAGACAAGATGTCATCCTGAACAGAAACGTCAGAACGATGCAACTGCTGCATGTGGTTTACAGATTTGCAGATTTAAATTTGGTCCCCACCTGTAGGGTATACCAGAAAGTAAGTGTGAGGGAGCTGGTTGTCTCTCTGATTGGATACTGGCCGGGAATCCCAGTACAAAACAGAATCATGTGGACCAAGGCAAGATACTGCTGCCAGTGCTCCACCTGCTCCAGTAACACTCTGCCACGCACACATATGACTCGTTACTAAAGGTGGCAATACTCCCCCCCCCCCAAAAAAAAAAAAAAAAAAACATCACAGCTAAAAAGTAGGTTGGGTACACTCTGAGCTGGTTACCATTCAATCACAGGGCTCCCATAGACAAACGAACAGTCATAGTGAGAATCACCCCTAAGCACAATTTAAAGAGTACGTACCACTAACCCGCCATGCATGTTTTGGGAACATGGGAAAAAACTGGAGTACCCGGAGAAAAGCCACGTTGAAAAGCCAAAGCTAGAATCAAACTGCGCTGTGAAGTGGATGTGTAAAACTTAAAAGAAAATCTAAATGTCTCACGAACCTGATGATGTGCTAGAAAAAAAGGAAATATGTTTATAAATCATCCTGCACTCGTGTCTGTCTGCCTGTGCTTCCATCATCCCCACCGCAATTGAATTGCACAACCACAACTTAGCTGGTCCAGATTCACCAGGTGCATGTTAATAACAAGATGTCCCCGGTCTGCGAAAATGCCCAGCGAGGAATAACACATTCTTCCAAATCCCCAAGCACGGTAAACAAGACTTTGGAAACGATTGGATTTGATTTGCCTTTATTAGTCTCGCAGTGGAGAAATTTACATTTCATAGCAGCAAAGTTATGAAAGGAATGAAAGTAGAAAAACAAAATACAGGAGCTGCTGGAAAGAATGCATCAGTTATGAAGATGTGTCCGTTTTTATGCCGAGCGCATGTGAACCTTTCTACCAAAATCAGGCACCAGGAATCGAAATGGATTCTCGTACGCACCTGCAATGTGTTTCTCCCATCGCGACGGCAATACGGCAGATCCCATGTGAGGTCTCCATGTCCCCGTCTTCAACTGCTGTCTTCAACTGATCATGGAGACCCAGTACCAGAGGCATCAGACTCATAAGAGCACCGACATACCTGTAGAAACAAACACACACACGCACACACACACATTGAATCTGGCAGCGAGGCACTTAGAACTCACTACCAAGCGAACGTGTCATTGGCTGCATTTTGGGGGTAGTGGTGAGAAACATTTAATAACACTTGCATAGGAATCAACAATAAGAAGTACCGTATTTTCTTGAATATAAGGCGCACCCAAAAGTCTTGATTTTCTTCAAAAGATAACCACGCACCTTATATGTGAAGTAATATTGGCCAACCATAGGTCTCGCAACTACTGTTAGCAGCCAACGACTATATTTTCCCCCTATAGAAGTTGTGCGTAACCCCAGCAACTAATGTAGCGCCTTACTATGTGGTGTGCCTTATATTTGGAAACTTGGATACATTTCTATATGATATTTGTAAAACGTTTTTCATTAAATGAAGGTGTGCCTTATACTCTGGTGCACCTTATATATGGAAACAGTTTGAAAATACACCATTCATTAGGGGTGCTCCTTATACTCCGGTGCGCCTTATAAACCGGAAAATATGGAAGAAGTAGCGCGTGACCCCAGCCAGCCTCGACTGTAGCGCCTTATAATGTGGTGCACCTTATATTTGGAAAACTTTTATATCAGAATCAGAATCAGATCAGAATCATCTTTATTGCCAAGTATGTAGAACACACAAGGAATTTGTTTCCGGTAGAACACGCTGCACTAGTATCGTTGTCAAAAAAAACTGCTAAGTGGCACAATACAGTTCCATTTTGGCTACTGTTGAAAGAGTTCAAAGAGTTAATGGCTTGGGGGAAGAAGCTGTTTAAATATATTTATATATTATACAGCATTTGGAAAACGTTTTCATTAATTGAAGGTGCGCCTTATACTCTGGTGCGCCTTATATATAGAAACAGTTTGAAAATACACCATTCATTGGGGTGCACCTTATACACCGGAAAATACGGTACTGCCTTTTTTTACATAAGGAGTAAAGTAACACTTTCTTTTAAAATCAAGTAATCAGTAAAGTAACCATGTTACCTTTTCAAGGTAATGCACAAACAACAAACAGACACACGTACACGGCTCCATCATAGCTGTGTGACAAACCACATGTCAAATCATAGTGACTTGTATATTGGTCTATGTACCGCAGCGTTTACCTCTGGCAGTCAGGTTGCGAAATGGCACTGACAATCGTCTCGATGGCTGGGTCAAACAACACCGGGTTGGATAAAGTCGTGAAACAATCCTGCACCAGTTCCTGAGTCTCCCCAAGTTGCACATCCAGTCCCAACCAGCTGGACAAGCAGCGGAGCACCTTCTCCTTCACCTGGCTGGACGAATCTTGGCTTTGGAGGAGCTGACGTAGGAGAGGACATACGGCTTTCCACTCCCCAACCAAGGCTTCCCTCAGCTGTCCGCATCGGCCCTCCGCCAGCCGGCTGCTCTGGAACTCCTCCGGAAGTACAACCAGGAGCTCCAGCAGTGCCAGACAATGCAGCTGAGGGTCCTGCGTCGCCTCGGAACCGTCAGGGCTTTGAGGTTGGAAGGCTTGCACCATGTCCGCAACCGGGTGTGACCAGACGTGGGGAATTAAGTTCAGGGCCATTGCGGCGAGTGCAACACATAGTCTTGTTAACACCATTTTCGGGCCAGAGGCGAAGTGCAAAATGTGAGACAGGAGCTGCGCTCTCAGGTGCTCATGTTGGTCTGCGGGTAAGTCACTCCAGTGCGAGGAGATTTTGGTGTGGAGAGTGCTGGCACCAAAGAACTGAACTTCTGGAAGCTGTGGAACCACAAAAAATATCTTGTGAAATGCATCATGGGATATAAACCCAGAAGGATTCTGAAGTCAGCAGCCTCGGGTCAATTGGCAGAGCCCAGAGTTGAAAGAAAACATTATTCATCAGCATGTATCTGTTATGCTGCAAGCAAATGGAATTAAATGCCAACAGAACTGAAATTAGCAGTGGCGGATCATCAAGGCCTGCAAAGCCTTCTCTGCTGGCCTAAAAATATCAGAATCACGGACTGATGTTAATTACATTTTGTCCATGAATTCTTGTTAAATAATTCCAGATTGTCTTTCAATCTTTCATTACTTTTCCCCTATTGCACTACTTCCAGATGTGCGTTTCCGTATTTAAGCATTTAACCAATCACATTTCAGCCATTATTTGTTGCCAGAGTCAGAAATCTACCTGGACTTCACACTCAGTTCTGCAGCCCCGGGAGCATAAAATAAGTGTCGATCAAACTGTTGCTTTAACCAATCAGATTTCGAGTTGACAACACAAAAGGTGTACCAATGCATTCTGGCAGGC
This sequence comes from Hippocampus bargibanti, assembly GCF_051943395.1. Taxonomy (NCBI): domain Eukaryota; kingdom Metazoa; phylum Chordata; class Actinopteri; order Syngnathiformes; family Syngnathidae; genus Hippocampus; species Hippocampus bargibanti. The sequence goes on along the minus strand of NC_142744.1, from coordinate 14,827,874 downwards.
GCTGGTCAACGCCAGAGTTTTCGCAAACTATGATTGGCTAGTCACTAGCTGCAGTTGTCGTCATGGTGCACAATGCAATATTTGCGTTGCGATGTCTGCTCAAAGCCACGTGGCCTCCTCTTTCTATGCGGCTTTCAAAACTCTCAAGTCAGAAGAAGAAGCCTGTTTCGTGCTTCGGACTATACCGTGACTGAAAAGTGTACTTGAGAGTTTTGAAAGCCGCTTAGAAAGAGGAGGCCATGTGGCTTGTAGTGGTCTGCTTGTAGCTTTTGCTTTATTGAATAAAACAACGTTAGATTTGAAAATAGTCGTTGTTTTTTTTTTTTTTCTTGAGGAAATTGTCGGCCACCCGGGCCGAGACGTTTTGAAAGTTGTACGCCCGACGTAAAAGTTGCACGCCCCGGGCCTCCGGGCAGACGTTATTTCAAACACTGGTTAAAACCATTTTCAAGATGGACATTTCCAGAAAAAAAATGGACATCATTAAGAAAGGTCGGTTAGTTATTTCCTGGCTCATGGTACCCTCTAGTGGACTTGCAGTTAGTCACAGCACACTTTTTTCAGTCTGGATTGATTCAAAGGTAGCACTACTGAAGGCCTAGCGATTAAATGCATGTGCCGCCACTGGAAATTAGCCACCCATTCATCATATCTTCCAATACTTTTACTCATTTACAAAGTTTGTTATTTTTTTAAATCCCAACAAATCAAAGTTGGACCTCTGAATATTTGTTGCATCTTAATCTACTTATCTGACACCCGAACGTTTAAAAAGAAAGAAAGAAAGTGTCATCCCAATATTTCTGCCGAAAGTTGTCGATAAAGGTGCCCTGTCTTAACTTGTGAGTGTGCAACACGCTTATCTCAAATTTGAAGTAGCTCACCAGACCTTGTCAGGTCTTAGCAGTGTCCAGCAGAAGTGCCACGCCTGGGCAGATGCCTGAGAGTGTGTCAGCCACTTCTGGGCTACATTCTTACACTCCATGTCTGGCCCAAAATACAGCTGGGAGAGAGCCTGGAAGAAAAGTGGGAGTTACTTACAGGTACACTAAATCGAAATGCATGAATATTCATCCTGAAAAAGATGCTTTATTCAAGAGGGGCAAAAAAAACCTTGCCATAGTTACTAATCGGAAGCATGCAGTGGCTGCTGCTATTATTAGGGCAGCAAAAGCTTACGTTGATATCATGTTACAAAATGTCCGCTGGTTTTTATCTCCCTACACTGTTTTGATAAACAGCTTTTGTTTGATCATGAAATATTTGTATACAGTAGTGAATTAGTCTTTTTATATATTTTGTTTTCCTCCAACCAGTACAAAAAAAGGAAAGAAATGGTTAAACTGTAGGTGGCATAAATATGCACTTCAACTGCAATCTTTCTTGGTGTCAACACCAAGGCCTTGTGACATTCTATTTACAGTTTATCCATTTCAAAACTATTTTTGAATGACCAGTACAAAGATTTGGAATCTTAACACTGTTGTGATGTAAACAAGGTTGTAATATAAGTATTTAGTTGGAATTCAAAGCATGAACCAAATATCTAGTCAGTGTAGGAGACCGAAGTACTATGTACTATAGTGCTGCCCGAGCTCCCTCGAGTTGCACCCAAAGAATAACTGAATTAAATGTTCAAACTGTACGAAGGTGCCTTACAGCTTTTTCTAATACATACATGTTAAGTTTCAGAAATCAGAAATCGGGAGATTTTCATACTCGCAACTCTCTGGTGCATGTTAAAATAATGTGAGCATTACAAAAGTGTAAATTACAAATAAATGAAACACAAAAATGGTGTCATTGTTTATTTATACATTCAATTAGTATAAAAATGCATTTTGTTTTCGACATTTTCTTTTGTTTCACCTTACAAATTAACTGTCTGTATATTGTGTCAATAGTTGCTTTATAAAGTGAGTATTGTGAGCATTGTGGTCAAAATAGGGAGTCTCTAGACCAAATCGGGAGACTTAACATGCTAATTAATAATAATAATAATAATAATAATAATAATAATAATAATAATAATACATTTTATTTATAAGCACCTTTCAAAACGAGCAAGGGCACTTTGCAGTCCCAAGATAGTAACAAATATTTTTTGTCTAATCCAATCCAATACATTCAAGTTGAGTGTGCACTTCAGACATCTGTCACGTTTAAACACGACACGTTTGTGTTTAAACCTTTGGCAAAGTTTGTTTTACAATATTTATTTTGGTATGGTTTTTATGTGCAACACACACTAAGCAAATCGAAGCATCTATTTTCGGACAGTCTTCTGATTTTTTTAACAAACAAATAAATACATGCTACTCACTGCCTCCACATTCTCCACTGTCAACTCCTCAGCGTTTGTATCATCTTCCGACTGGTGCAATACAGAAGTCTCTCCATGGGCCCGCTGGATGTCCATTAGGACTCGCCTTTTGGTAAAAGGGCGCACAGACAGTTCAAGGGCGCACACAGACCAGTAGGGTGTGTGAAAGCAAACAGCCAGATGACACCGAAGAGTGTCTGTCAGCTGCCCACATCGTTACGTGACCACATTGACCCCCTTTGGCGGAGTTGAAGTCCGCCTCACGGGAAGGGATCAACCGGTTTGCTTCCATCATTCAATGACTGGAGTATTTTCGAGCACAACAGACACGCACAGGGAGTTTTAAAAAAATCGCCAGAATAAATAAACTCCGGTCATGCGTGGTCCAGTCATGAAACGTAAAATTGAAGCGCCCCTGACGCACTAGATTCTGATTGGCTGTGTGTGTATTGAATACACACGTGCATCTGAATACACTGTATTCAGATGCACGAGTCAGCAGACAGAGCGGGAGCTTGATAATTGCTATGTTGGTATAACAGGTGAACGTGGAAGTGTGACTAAAAAGTGGCTGGCTTTTTGTTATTGTAGTACTCACGCACCCCTTCCGGATATTTTTAGCCCCGATGATGTCCAGTCACGCATCAAGTCACGGAAATAACTTTCGATCAAATGGACTGAAACACCGAAGAGATTGCGACCCCCGGTGCACGTCAAAATTGTTTTCTAATCTGAGATAAGATGAAGTCAGCGTTTCATTGTGAAATTATTTTTGTTTTGTTTCGCGTTTCATCCCAGGCCAGAGGTGGTTGCCGTAGTACATTGTGACGAGTCGCGAGTCAGTTTGTGCTGGCAATCTCACTTACTACGGAATAACGTGGAACGGCCATATTTGTGCCAATATGGAGTCAACATTTTTTGACTGGAAACTTGGAACATATTGGCAAATACATTGAAAAATATCCATTCGAACGTACGACTAAATGCTAAAAAGTTATTGCAACTCAACTACGTTGCTCTGATGCCCTCTGGTGGTTTGGATTGGCCATTAGCCTTTCGTCTCACCGTGTAGAATTTTGCATTTCGCAGCAGCAAAGTGATGAAAGTATGAAAAGTAGTAAAAACACAGGACCTGCTGTAAAGTGTCATTGAGTTTTGAAAGCTGTAAAGTGTCCTTGAGAGTTGTAAGCTAAATGCTGAAAGCAAATACGAAGCTGTAGCGTCCATTGACAAAAAGATATTCTGTCTCACATCTCCTCTCCCACGTAAATCCACTTCACTTCCAAGCCGCGACTGTTCCAAATATGCATTGACGCGCTACACTAACGCTCCTTTCTTCTCAGCGCACTCTAGCAATTGTTGACGGCTGCCTACTCGGGTGCCATCTTGGACTTCTTTTCATGAGGTACACTTTTTTTCTGTGGGTTTCCAAACATTTATTGAACAACGGCCTCCCTTCATTTATATTTGAAAATTATCGTCATCAAATGCAGATCAATAAACACAATTTCTTAAATAATTGTCTTGTTTTAATTTACTCATAAATATGTTTGATCTACTTGCAGGGAAAGGTAGTTGACCATGACAGATTTTATTGGACTCTATAATACTGAGATTGTTCTGCCAGTCACTAGACATGGCTTAAAAAACAATTTCCAAAGAAATTCAGTAAACAATGAAATGCTGCAGGTGAGGTTTGAAACACGACAAAGAGCTCAGCACATATGACAGTCCTCAAGGGTGTTGAGTGAACCACATTACATTGAGTTGCCTTGTGGCTGAAATGTGCTAGCTAGATCAACAGTGTCAAACTCGTTTTTTTGCCACAGGCCACATTGTTGTTATGGTTTCCTCTCGGGGCAGTTATGATTTTGAGGAAGAATTAGAATGTTTAATTCCCTCCACATATTACATGTAGAGCGCACAACAAACTAACTCATTCATTGCCATTTACAAATTTATTCGGAATTTGAAAATATGACAGAGCGCCATTCTCAAATTTGTTCAGGTTTAGTTTTTTATGCTTGGGTTCAGATAAAGTGCTGGCCATGGCCTATGGCAATCTTTCTCTTTCCCACAAGGTGCAGCATTTCCTTTTTTATGCTTTGTTCCAGCATCAGCTGTTGTTTAAAGGACAACCGACGTCTCCGGACAAGTTGTGTCCATAATTTGTAAAATCGCTTCAAATGACTTCTACTGGGCGTATTTTACAAAGATTCCAGCGCATATAGCTATACGTATTTTACGTTTTAAGACTGAATATTCATATTTAAGCGTTGAATATTCATGAAGTCTTGTTTTTGAGAGTGAGTTTTGACGCCACGTCATGGAAGGAACGCCCCTGACCGACAAAGGACATACTGTCACAGTCCTTTCATCACCTCAATGCATTTTTGCCGTACTTTGTTTGGTCTGAAAACTTCGTGTTGATCCGTGTTAGTGGCGAAATTAGAAGCAAAACACATAAATAACGCGATGGTGAATCGTTGTGTGTTACACCTAACAACGATTTAATATTCGCTGACAAAAATGCCAAGTAGAAAAATCAGCCCCTTTCCACAGAACTTTGTCGCCATTTTGTGGGTGCTACAAAATGACACGAAATAAATTCTTTAATCGATTGCAAACGTATGCGTTCCTCTTCAGAACTACTTGAATCATATTCATAACTGGATGAGTAACAAGAAAGCATTTTCTCCAAATCTGAAGCCATTGTTTTGATTCTCGAGCAAGACGTCTTGGCGTGATACCACGAACAAGGAGGCGGGACCTTCTGAAACTGGCCACTTCCGGTTTCAAATTGAAGTATTTTTAGACACTTAAAGTCATTTTTAATGACGTGAGCCAAGTGCTGAATTTATTTCGAAAAAAAAAAAAAGTATATGGTTTGGGAGTGCCATGTTAGGCCACCCCTGACATGGAGAACCAGTCAGCTCACTTTACGTGACTTCAGTGTTTGTAAGTATGAAACAAGCACTGCAAGAAATACGGCAAAGGTGACGTTGTTGATGCGTTCGTATGGCGACTCCCATCCAGCAGGCCTTTTCAACAGCATTTTTTCATCTCGCACCAAGACCCCAAATGGGGTCGTGCCCAGCCAAGCAAGTGGTGTCCAAAGCTTGCGGTAGTCAGCATCATCCCAAGGAGAGCCACATTCCCAAAAGCTCCGCGCATTCTTTTTCTAGGATCTGATTGAGATTTTTTTACAAGTTACCTGAATGGCACTGAATTGAAAAAAAAAAAATCACAATTGGTTCAACCCCATCTCACCTCCTGTTGAATAGCCATGCGCGTAAACCTCCCGGCTTATGATCCACACAGCACCTAGTCCACTGGTGAGACGCTGAAAGCAGACGCACATTTTGTCTGACATGTTTGATGTGCATTTGGATCAACTTATATTGCTTGTGAAGTGATAGAGATCAACTTACAGGACACTGCAAGCCACCAACAGCCAAACAGAAAAGGAAGGCAGGGTAGAGCTCCAGACTGGTGAAGGTTTTGACAAAGACATAGAAGAGGACAATCTAACAAATGTCACAATTTAATTTGATCTGATATATACAATATAAATGCATCTCCGTATTTTCAGTTCCTGCAAGGTGTAAAAGAATAACTTATCATTTTTGTCCGATGCATGTGCCTTACTTACGTGTTTTGGTGTGCACGCTGCACACAGTTGAAAATGGTGCCCTCTTCGCTGTCATCACTATACATCTTGGGGTACTGTTAAATGAGATATTGTATTTGCCTTGTGGTTAAAACGCTGCAGCTTATCTACAGATCACACAGTTTTTGCAATAAGACGTCAACCTCTCAGCTCACCGGCACATTGTACTTCTTGCGAGCTTTGCCGACTTGAAATGCCAAGTGTCCCACCATGATCATACTGGCAACGCCAGTCAACACTACATAGCCGTACTCCTTGGAAAGAACAACCATCTTGATACCTGTGAGGGGGAAGGAGAAGGTAGGAGCAGTTTAATAAAGTCAAGTGCAAATGGGTCCCGCACTGTACACTATAAAAGTTCTTATCCAGTAGTTAGGTGAATTTTGTAAATGTGAAGGGGATGCAAATGTTTTTGTTATGCATGCTGTAATGTTCACTAATAATGTGCCCGACTGTGCCGAGGCTCCAAGGCGTGTGGCGAGTAATCCTGTGAAACAATTGTTAAAGTCTGGTTCGAGGCGTTACGCTTTTGGTCACTTCCGATGCCTCGGAACGCGCAGTTTCAACACCCGAACCCCTGCGAGATGGGCTTCCTACGCATCGCCAACTTATAGTTATGCAGGTCATTTGAAATAAAATAGTGCACCGAGACCACAGTGAGCTGACGGCTGACACTAGCACACCCAACTCACATATTAATCGATTTGTTCTGCATTGGACGCACCGTTCACAACAAAAAACATCCCCTGTCTGGGTTCATTTTGAGCAGATATCTCCTAAAATGGTACAAATTACAATAACCAGTGCAAATATATAATGTAAACTATTGTGACAATATGGTGTATACCTCGTTTTTATGTCTTCTACTTGCTCAATTTTACAAGGTGAAGTGTAAACTTTGTTCTAACAAATATTCCTTGTTTGTATGTCAATTTCTAAAGTAAATTATATTATATATATATTATATTATATTATATTATATTATATTATATTATATTATATTATATTATATTATTTATTCTTTCAAGTAACACACGCACAGTCATTCACATCACAACTCCCTGCCATTTTTACACAAGAAGATTAGGGCTAGCAGAGAAAAAAGTAGAGTTGGCACGATTCTCAGTTTTATCTCAGAAGTCTGGCTTTATTCTCAGAATCCTGGCTTTAATCTCAAACTTGTGACTTTAAAGTAGGAATTCCCACTTTAAAGTCTTAATTCTGAGATTAAAGTGAGAATCCGGCCATCTTTATCTTATTTTCCTCATTGGTCTTAATCCTCTTCCATACATTTTGACCCCATCAAATCCATTGTAGAATTTTAATCACTCTCTCTGTCATGACATTTCTTTTCCACGTGATGGTGCAGTGGAACAAATGAGGCCTCATTATGCCAAAAAGCAAACCATTTGGCTGGAAAGCCTTATTGCTTCATGATGCCTCATTTTGCCATCACTAATGTTCATCATTATTACTTATCAACACTAATCCCAAATTGTAGCGTGCACAGGGAGTCCTCCACGGTTTACGGCAGTCTTTGCCTGTAACCCTAAATTTATGCAGTTAGTCGATCGCCATACAGGAGTAGGAAAAGGAGTAGGAAAGTCATATACCCTGAACAGATCTGTGAGAAAACATTGCTAGGGGGTAAGTAAAGAAAACAACACAAAAAATATAAGTCCTCTATTACGTCTGCAAACTCAAAGAACGATTAGTAAACGCGACATATAATGATTTTGGCCAATTCGTCTCATCGAACCGGATTAAATTATTTGGCGTGGAATTGAAATGATCGCCCCTATATTTCCCCCAAAAGCATGAGCTAGCAATCACGCCCTTAAAAAGGTCAAACGAGGACAGCGTCATTACACCGTCCACACAAAGGAGAGTACTAGCTTGTACACATATACTTTTATCTGATCATAAATCACACGAAAAAGGCTTTACCTAACAGACGAAGAAGGACGAAACGTCCACCTGTTACTATCGATTGAGCAGAACAATGACAACAAAGTTTGTCGTACTTCCTTCCGCATTGGAGTTTACGTAACACACGCAACCTATGGGCGTGGCTACAAACTTGCTTACACATAATAATAGAATAATAGTGTAATACATTTCATTTCGAAGCGCCTTTCAAAACTCAAGGTCACTTTACGTCACTATTTGACGAATAAAAAAGGCTCTGATAATTATTTTTTTCTCCTAAAAATCCACACAGTAGTTACTCAGCCCCACTTTCCTCCATCGGTTCCAAACTCTCCTCCCATTGTGAAAAAAATGCTGTATTGGCAAGAAGAAAAAAACAAAAGACATAGAAGACAAGCTATAGATATTTTAAGTGAAGTAATGTATTTGGATACATCTTGTTTAGTAGATATGGTATCAAAGGAAAAATAAAACAGAAACACCTGTTGGGCATTTTTCCTTATAGCTTTCACCTTTACCAAAATACTTGTGTTTAACAATGTAAAAACACTCACCCAGACCGTGACGACGTGTTCAAATTCCGCTGAGGGTTGGAATCGAGAGCTCCCAACGCCGTAATGTATGAGTTGTGTGAAATAATGAATCCGCCTCGAAATCCTCGTCCTGTATTGGCTCTGGAGCGTTCCATGATGCTACTAGCAAGCAGCCATCACTAGATGTCGTCATAACATCCACCAACAGTCAACGCAAAACTGCGTTTACGTCAGATAGTTTGGTGTCGCCCGCCCAGAAAACTTACCTGATCTGTCCTCCTTCTCTTCTGTCAGTGCATACGTCAGTTAAGCATGCTCATCGTATAAAGTGCAGAGAGGGTCTTTCAGCAACATATCTGTCGCCTTCTGCCCCCACCCAGCCCCGTCCTTCTCCACCGTGTTGACTCTGATTCCGCGCTTCAACACCTATATACATGGAACCAAGAATAGATTCAGAACGGGTGAGGAGAAAACAGTGAGATCACCCTTGAAGGAAATAAATACATTTAGTTAGCCATTTTTAACATTGTAGGATGAACATTAAAATAGTCAGTTAATCAGTATAAATGGTGCTTTGTTTTCAGTGGATGGGTGAAGGAACAGATGTGGAATGGTTGCATGTTTGAAGTTGTGGTTGTTTACCAGGGGGTTAAGGGGTCGGCTGGCCTGCAATAAAGGAAGTAATGCCATGTTAGGCACTGTGTATGATAAGCGGTAAAACAATTGAGTTACTCAGCATAGATAGTGCTTTGCTTTCAACAGGAGGATGTGCAAGCGGGCATGGAAGGTTTGCATGTTTGTGGAGTTGTGTCTGTTCAGGAACCAGGATGTCAAGGGGTCAGCTGGTCCTCATCACCCAAGGAAAGATAAAAGAGCAACTCGAGACGTCTCCACGCTGATTCGTATCACCAAAAGGAGAGGAAAAGTTACGACCTGACCAAGGCTGAAGGAAGGAGGTGCAGGGATACACCATGAACCAACGCTATCTTGGCAAACGCAACTGGAGCCGTCTCCACAACACCCCACCAAAAGGATGACGGCATCAGAGGAGAGGGATCCAATCAACTGATGATTTCTTTGTTTGAGCCAAATTTGAATATGCATGTGGGACACCTTTAAATCTGGGCTGCTCAGTCTTCGTCTTTCGTCTCTCTAACTGATTTGGGGCACACAAATATTTTCTGTGTCAGGGAGCTGAGACCCAGAATTCTGCATTAGATCAATTTGTTAGGAATAAATCATCTGTGAGTAACTTGCCGGCTTCTTTGGTGATCTCTCTCACAACGAACATGCCAATTGTTAGGTTATAACGTTACGCAATAAGGTAAATATTGAATTCCGTTCATAATTGTTAAAAGATGAAATGTAACTTAACGCTAACATTAGCCCGTAATATTTTAACCTAACACCCTGCACCTAGCATTTTGTGTGTGAGTTGTTATGTATTCTATGAGACCCTTTCGTTTAATTCACGGTGTGTGTCTGTGTGTGTATTTTCACCACTATGGAATATTTTTCTGTTTGAAGGGAAAGATGTGAACATCACCATCGGTCATAACTTCATCGTGAAATAAAATTAGACAGAATATGGGAAAGTATCGTTCGACAGAACACAGGGGAAAGTATCAGCCTACTAAATATCAATGAATGCATTAAAAACAATCTTGTCTAGTATTCTCAATAAAACATTCTGCTATTTAGTGGAAGACCATTTAATTATGCCTTTTATTTAGATGTTATTATTGCTGTCGAACAGTGATGAGGAAGTGCAGCCCACAACTTTATTAGTTTGATCACTTAAGAAAAATTGGAACAAAATTGAGTGAGGAACTTTTCGCTCTTATCATTTTCTTGTCCAAATTTGATTTCCCACAGGGACGACAACGTTTTTTTTCCCCTCCCGGGCTAATAGGAGTTTGGAATCATATAGAGCAGGGGTGCTCACACTTTTTCAGCATACGAGCTACTTATAAAAACAACCAAGTCAAAATGATCTACCCACCACAAAAATGCAAAATATAACTTTGTATTTACAATGTATGTTGATGTACCTTACATAACTGAATAAGCCAATATTGCACAACACACATCATAACTGGGATGGGAGTTTGCATGTTCTCCCCGGACCCGTGTGGGTTTTCTCCGGGTCCTCCGGTTTCCTCCCACACTCCAAAAACATGCATGGCAGGCAGATTGACCACTCCAAATTGTCACTAGGTGTGAGAGTGAGACTGACTGTTGTATGTCTTTGTGTGCCCTGCGATTGGCTGGCAACCAATTCTGAGTGTCCCCCGCCTCGTGCCCGAAGACAGCTGAGATAGGCTCCAGCAACCCCCGCAACCCTAATGAGGAATAAGCGGTACGGAAAATGAGATGAGATAAGACACATCATAAGTACGTACACATAACATAATAAATAATTATTAACATTTTTTTGTCATTACCTGAGTTTACTTTGATGACTTGCACTGAATTGAATCCGCCAGGGATGCATAGTCCAGACAGTAGATGCTGACAGCCAGCCTCAAGCACATTTCCAAATGTTCATCAGTCATGGTGGAACAGTATTTGGACTTAATGATTCTGAAAATGACATTGCGAAAAAAAAAGTCCACCTCCCATTCCGTATGAAAGTAATATGTTTTGCCCCCTTACTTGGTCCCGCTTTCTCAATCATTTTGATCACCATATGTTTTAGCAAGGGCTTAAAATCTGAGGTAATTCGCTGACTGCCTTGTAAATTTTGCTGCGTTTAGCGCCGTTTTTTACGCATGCACGGCGACCTAAAGGTAAAAATTCAGTCAATTATGTCAATCAAGTGACGGGACGTTTGATAGGCTGGCAAATGTTTTTTTTTACTGTCACGCTGCGATCGACCAGTAGATCGCGATCGACGTAATGAGCACCCCTGATATAGAGCAGAGGTATTTCACTCATTTGCCGCAGGCCACATTGTCGTTACGGTTTCCTCTCAGGGGCCATTATGAATTTGCAGAAACAATTAGAATGTTTAATCCCCTTCACATATTACATATGCAGCGCATAACAAACTAATAAACAACTAGTTTTCAAGTTTGAAGTAAAAAATATTGACTGTTATTGTGGTTTGCATACAACAATTTGAAATGTTGGTTCACACTTTAGCAAGCATCATGGAATTTCATAAGTCAGATTTGCTTTTGCGGGCCGAATAAAATGATGTGGCGGGCCAGATTTGGCCCCCGGGCCTTGACTTTGACACCAGTGATATTGATGGCTGATAAAATAAGTTTCTATGTAATTTAGAATATCAAATCAATGCTGAAGGGGCTTAATCGGGCTATGACCGATGGTCTCCCTCTAGAGCTGATGAAAATTTCTGGTCTCATCTATCATTTAACCCATTCACACACCCTGTAACATGATAACGTGATAAGCTGCCCACTGTACCGGCTGTCCTTGAAGGGTTAAATCTCTGCATGTGTAGATAGATGACCAAAGATACATAATAGGAAATAACTACAGTAAAGTCTCGTTATATCGATATCGGTTATATCGATAGTACCGCTTATTACGATACTATTTTCATTTCCCTTGCACATTTCTAGTCTTTTTATGTATAATTAGTACCGTTTAGTACGATACCCGGTTATTACGATAATCCGGTTATTACGGTGCTCCTTTTCATCCCCCGCCGGCCATTTTTGTTGTTTATATCGATATATCCGTCGCGCCATTGGTCAACTTGGTCACGTGTCTTGTTACGTGAGCCGCCATCGGTTGCGACATTGGTCGACTTGGTCACATGAGCCGCCATCGGTCGCGCTATTGGTCGACTTGGCCGTGTGACTTTGTCACGTGACACGCCATCAGTCGCGCCATTGGTCAACTTGGTCAGGTGACTTGGGTACGTGCCCAGCACCCGTGTAGCAGAGCCATTTTCATATTCAGACGCTAGCTCGTGTGTAGCAGACGAGATTGAAGTGTTTGTGTTAAAAGGTAAAAATGGGAAGCAGAAGAAGATTGATGACTTTTTTAAATTGTATACATAATACAGTAAGATGTAAGCGTTGCAGTTTCCCTGTTGTGTTATGTACATGCCCACTGTACTGTATATGAATGCAATCGTTTTTTGCAACAATGTTTCTTGTTTTGTCTGCTGAAGCGCGATGATTTTGAAAATTATTAACATTCCATACTGTGTATTAAAGGACAGCCAATGTCACTTTTTATTCAAATGCAAATAAAAATGACTTCACGCCAAGACGTCTTACATTGCTTGTGAATCCAAACAATGGCTTCAGATTCGGATAATATGCTTTCTTGTTACACATCCAGTTATGAATATGTTTCAAATACACTGTAGTTCTGAAGATTAAAGCATACATGTTTACAATCATTAAAGAATTATATGTGCCATTTTGAGGCAACATTGGGGGAACATCTCTCACCCAAAAAAAACGGAGCTAATGGCCAGCTCTGTTTCTTATATGGCGCTTGGCTGCCCTCTTTTGGCGGCTTTTGTTTAATGCAGTTCGGCGCAGGATCGGATATATCGATAGTCCCGGTTATATCGATATTTTTTCGGACTCCCTTGAATATCGATATAACGAGACTTTTTTGTAGTTCCAATTCGAATTAGCTCATTCATTGAAAAAAGGGAAATGCTGTCCCCTTGTGGAAGGCAAAAACAGGACCAGAGGACGTGGCCGGCGCTTTACCGGCACCCGAACAAGAAAAACCAAAAACAAATTCGGGAATGACACTCTACGTCATATTTTCAATTCCCGAATAAATTCATGAATGGCCGTAAATGAGTTAAATTAAATTGAAAAATGTATGAATCACAGGCGATGGAGCATTACAGCCCTAGGCGGTGACATCCAAATTTGTTTTCATCCACCAGTAGTTGTGGCTCCGTGCGGGCGAGACTCTTGTTTTTGCTGTTGTATTTTTAAGTATGTGATGTGAAGCTGCAGCACACTTGGTCACACTCCTGGACAACAGCACACATAATCGTGTAAAATTAAGGTTTATATAAAAGGGTCACACGAAATCCTCCACGCCGTGGCTGCAACGCCCAGCAGGTTAATGCTTTGAGTTAACTTTGTTTGCAAACGACAGGACCGCGTGTCAGTGTCCAGCACAAGCTATAGGCTTAAGATATCTATACACGTGCAGCGGTAGTGCTGCAGTTTTAAGAATGCACTAAGTAAATATAATGATAGCCAAAAAATGTACAGTGGATTGAAATATGTACAATTGATGCAGTTTAAATGGTTATGCATGTGTAAATTAAACATGAACTTTTTTTAAAATGTATTTTTGGCATATTCAGGATACCGAGAGAGCTGCTGGAGGCCAAGTCATCAAACTGCAAACGCCTGACTGGTTTGATTGCATCATTTAATCTGGTACATTAGATTTATTAAACTTAAAAAGTTAACATGGATAAATGTGTTTTATTAAATTAAAGGATTACATTCATTGTCATGTTTTTTTCTCTTCAACCTTTCAGCCCCCGGGTGCAAATTGAGCAACACCACCATTATCGAAGGTATGTTTACATTTTTATTTATGCTATATTCTTAATTACCTGATGAATATCATACTACATGTAGGTAGTTTTTATATTGAACAGAATTTTACCTTTTTAACATATATTGGAGTATTTTACACCATTACCTGAGACTTCATTGGTTGTTCTTTCTTTAATAAAAACAATCTCAAGTCTCACATTCTCCTCTGCTCTTACCAGCAACTGATGTTCATTAATCATTACAGTGATGCAGTTGTTAAATTGCAATAGGGATAGTGCGGAGGTTCCAAACTATTACGAAGGATATGCTTGGATTTGAGCTATAATAATCCGTAACTGTCTTTAATTTGGACCCACTAGAATCACACCAACTTTACTTTGCTTATCCAAACACGTACTCATTCTTGAAAAATGTTTAATGTAATTGCAGGCCTAACATGGACTGGAGATGCAAACTGTGTTCTACATCCCTGGATACTCGGGCGAAGATGACTCCGAGTTCTTCAAGACATGCAATGTATGTATTACCTGACTTAACACAAATGTCTATCTATGGCCACAATATATGCTATAACCTTTTACTTTATTCTGTATGTGTACGTTTGTGTGTATTTTGCAGTGGGAAGAGGATCCAGACATTGAAAACACTCCTGTCGCACTTCTCTCCGTAACAACTGACAACCTCACTATTGCCATCTTGTTTAACCCCGACAGCATTTCTGTTGTGATAGAAGATGGCATTATTGTGAGATGTCTCCCCAGGTTGGCTGATGCACACCTCCTCTTGTTTGGTTTAATGTACGCATTGCATTTAGATTATCCAAGAAAATTAATCCTCACATTCAACTTCATTCAGAAAATACTGCTGTGTCTTGATGATAACAGACCACTCAAACCACGCTTGCTAAGTTTGAAAAATGCTTTGTTCCGCAATATTGAAGGCACCAGTGCCTCCAATATTACGGAACAGAGCAACACTCGATAAGTAACTTTAGTTTTACTCTGCTTTGTATACCTGTTTGTGACTGATTTTCTATTAATACTTTGATATGTAAACTTGGATTCCACCAAAATGTCTTTTTTCATTTCAGGAATACTGTGTTTGTTTTTAGTAAGTTTTACCTTGATTTGCACCTTATAACGAGTACATTGAAATGTATTCGGTTGTATTTATTCAAGTATATGCTTGTCAGCGAATTTATTTTTTTAACAGAACAGCAGAGTATAATTTGTTGTTTTTTTCTGTTTTGTTGTGTTTATTTCACATCTTCTGCTCAGGGGTTTATTTGTTGTTTTGGTACGTGGACATGCTGCGCATTTTGGTACTGTTATCGTTTGTTTTATCAAAGGTTGTTTTAAACCTTAATAAAAAAAATGTGAACTAAAACAGACGTGAGGTGTGTTTTTGTTTTTAGACATAGAAGGCAAATGTAAGTACAGTATACATGAATATATGTTTTCATGGAACATTATAAATTTGAGTTGGTTAAGCTTAAATATGAAACCTAATTTTAATTTAAAAATTAAGAAAACATTAGAGTAAACTGAAAGTACATCTTTTAAGTTCAGGCAAACTCATAACATTTATGTCCAAACAAACTCATAACTTTTAAGCTCAATCAAACTCATAACTTTTAAGTTCAGACAAACTCATAAAATTTATTTACACTTTTACAAAATTTTGACGTAATCAGTTGCCATATACATTTTGAGTACTTTCAACTTGTTGGGTTTTACAGTGCATTTATGCTCACCAATCATGCATGTTTCATGATCAATCAACGTGAGCATCTGGCGCACACATGCAGGGACGCGCAAGAGGAACGTGGAGAAGCCACTGTGAGTCGCCGGAGCAAATAGGTCATGCAAGCAAACACACGGAAATGCATGGATTACACGGAATATTTTGGTTGCAGTCGCTGCCCGGCGCTTCAACCCTCTCAGTGCGGAGCCCCCCTCCCCCTCCCTCTCGTCGGAGTCGGCTTTGGGAAGGCGAGAGAATTCTACAGCACACTCGCATGTCGCGAGCGCGCTCAGTGGGAGAGTGAAGGAAACCCTGTACCGCCCGTCATAAATCCACAAAGTATGACGACCGACGTCAGCTCATCGTCTGCACGTTGGATCGGGATGAGGACCAGCTGACGGGATGAGCTGAAATATTAGGCGCAAGAGAGGCGCCAAGGGCAACAGACTCCTCTGACCTACGTGGAAACAATCCGCGCGCTATTCACGATCGTCCGCCGGAGGTCCATGAAGAATGTAAGCGGATCGCTCCGAGCGGGCTGGATGAAGCCCTCGGCGGTGTCATGCGTCTTGCCCCGCAGCCAAGCGCCCTGGTGACCGTGGTTGCGCTCCTGCTTTGCACGGAGGCGATTACGACCCCGCTGCTGTCGTCCGGCTGCGCGGATCGCTGCGTGTGCGACGAACAGCTGGTGGTTCAATGCGCCGGGCAGCACCTGAGCAGCTTCCCCGCGGACCTGCCGCTGGCCACTCGGCAGCTCATCATCTCCAACAACTTGATGGCGGAGTTGCCGCCTCTCGCGCTCAACTACCTCTCAGATCTGGTTTACCTGGACTGCAGCAACAATTCCTTGACTGAGATCTCCCAGTCCACATTTGGGAATCTCAGGAAGTTGGCCTACCTTGACCTCTCGTTCAACAACCTCGCCCAGATCGAGGACAGGACCTTTGGCCCTCTGGACGCTTTGGTTATGCTGAGGATGACGGACAACCCGTTTCTGTCCGAGATCCACCAGGACGCCTTTGCAGAAAACTTGGCCCTGCAGGTGCTGGACGTGAGCCGGAACAATTTAACTGTGCTCAACATCAGCTCCTTGATTTCACTCCCTGCCCTTCGCTCGCTGGGCCTCAGCGGCAACCCGTGGAGCTGCGAGTGTGTCAGCGAGGAACTCTGTCTGTGGGTCCACTTGGAGGGCTTCAAGTTCCAAGGTTCCACTTTCTTTTCTTTCATGCCATCAATTTAGTAGGTTGTAAAATCATATCATCTGATTTGCCTGCCACAAACGCATACACATAAATCAAAGTTTTGGGATTTAAACCTCTAAAATACTGATATTATGCTCGCTTTATTTATAAACCATAAATCTGCAGCCTTTATCTAATTGAAAACAAATTTTAAGTACCGGAAAATATGACCTCGTAAGAAAACAAACAATGCAAAAACACCTCTTAAAATGTCAAATGTCATTTGATTAATTTTGTGTCCACCCACTCACTTTGTAAGCATTTTTTCTGTTCAAGGTGGCAGGGTAGCCCAAACCTGCACTTATTGGGAAGAGAAATATGTCGTAGATTAGATGAGATGAGAGGAGATGAGAGGAGATGAGATGCACCTTAATTTGTCACACAGTGGAGAATTTTACATTTCACTTCACAGCGGCAAAACCAAAATACAGGAGCTGCAGTACTCACACAGCGCCATCTTGAAGTCCAAAAAAAAGAAACAAAAACATACAATATGACATAACACAAAGGACACAGACAGTCAATCAATCCTAATTCATTCGCTGCCAGACAATGTGCAAAAATATGTCCACTCCAGTGCCAGGGTTTTTGTCATTTTCACTCAAATTGCAGGGCCCACAGAATATTGAGTTTTAGGACGACATCGACATTCAATTCAGTTTAAGAAACCATAGACTCTCTTCTTTCATCAGAAAAAAAAGTTAATTCCTAAATTATATGGGTCTGAAGTTATCTGAGCTTGAAAAGGGGGCGGCTGTACAAAACACAATACATAAATATTGATTTATACAGCACTTTAACAACATTTTTACAACTGTAAAAAAAAAAAAAAAAAACGCTAACATGGACAAAAGGCAAATTCCGCCCCCTCATGTAAGGGAAAAAACATTACCAGAGGTCTGACCAGCACTTTATCGGCACCCCCCGAAGGAAAAAACAAAACCGAACAAATTTGGTAATGGCACCCCACAAATTCAGGAATGGCAGCAAATAAGTTAAGCACTCTCTGCACCCTTTTTGTTACATGAAGCCGTTCTAGATGAAAGAGGAGAGGATGGAAGCCTCCTTTTGACCAGTAGATCAGACACGTCATGGTGGAATGTTTAAGCTGTCTGCTACAAGCTAAGTTGTGAAAGCAAACATGAAGCTGTATCATCAATTGACAAAAAAATGTCTCACAGCTCTTGTGCCACGTCAATCCGCTTCAATTCTAAGCCGCGACACTTCCACATACGCATCGGCGCTCTGCGCTGACGCTCCATTCTTCTCATCACGGGCTCCTCAAGCCATGCATCCATCCAGCCGCAGACTATCCAACAGCAAATAACCTTTACGCTGAACAAAGTGGGGCTGTATGTAGATATGATACAAGCGCCATTTCACAAGCATCAGTTGTTGCGAAGGTCTCGTTGAAAAAAATATTGATGAGAACGAGCATATTCAAACTGTATTTCCTTCCTCAGAATTTAAAAACAAACATGAGAAAATGTTGATAATACAGTAAAGTCTCGTTATATCGATATTCAAGGGAGTCTGAAAAAATATCGATATAACCGGGACTATCGATATATCCGATATCGATATAACGAGACTTTACGGTATGTGCATATGTTACCCGCTGTAAAACTGCCGAAGGCATCACAACAACTTTGACAGTGGTGGTGACCCAATATAAACTGACATGAGGGCAAATCCTTTTTGCATAGCTTGCCTGGAATGTAGGCAAAGTTTGACTTCTCTCACTGAAAAAATCACCACATATCAGTCGTACATTTGCACATGCTGCCACAATATTTGACACGTCGCGTATTGAATTTAAACATTCTAAATTGGGGGAGATGTTATTGGCATGTGCAAGTGCGTATGTTAATCCGACACACACAAAAAATCCACCCCCGTGCAGCTCGCTTAAAGTCTCTCCAAAGAGATGCAAGTGAAGTAAGTAGAGCATGATGACATTCTATCCAACACGAGCCCGGATAAAAGCAGGTGCATGGGCAGAAAGGTCATGTGATCCATTGCAACTGTGCTCATTAATTTGTATTTGTAGTCTGTGTTACCGGGAATCAATGTTTCATCTCTTAATCAATGTGAGTTAGGTGCAGCTGATTTTGGTTCAATGCCATTCGCTTTGACGTCACATGATGACAATTGACTATCAGTATGACCATCAAATGGGTCTTGTTTTATAGAGCTGAACGATTTGAAAAAATAACCATTCAAATGAGATTAAGTTGCATTGACTCCACCAAAGAGTTAAAGCCCCACCAGGATGTAATTTTGACTTCGCTGTGATCTAGGATTTTGATGATCATAAGCCATTTTAAAATAAAAAGAAATGCCGTGTGTTGCGTGGGAGGACGATCGTTCTTTGCTCACATACATTTCTGAAGGCAACCTATAATCAGCAGAATGTGCTTTTAATTTCTTTTGCTCATATATTGCCTGAGACAATGGACCCCCTTATTCCATTTTGATGGGGGTGGGGGCACTCCAAATAACCAAACGGCACACTAGCATAGTGAAGATGCCATATTACACCCGTGATGTCGCGGGAACACGATAAGAGAATTAATTTTACCTCTCAATTCCACGTGTGTCAATGATGGTGTTGTGTTACACTCACCTGACTCGTGAGCATGGGATCAGTTTTGACTCAATGACGGTGTGACCAGTTTCTTGTCCAGTATATATATATATATATATATATATATATATATATATATATATATATATATATATATATATATATATATATATATATATATATATATATATATATATATATATACACAGTGAGACCTCAACTTACAAACACCTTATCTTAAAAACTTTTCATCTTACAAACGTCAAATTTATGAAAATTAAACCTTATAATAAGCACTATTTTCATAATACACACCCACCACGGCTGGCGGAGTGATCTTCGGCGGAAGCACACGACCGAACAGCACCAGAGGTTAAGTTATCAACAGTGGTGACTCTCCTTCCATAAGCCATCAACGACCATCAAAAAGGTAAATAAAACTTTCTTTAATTACAGTCTTCATGTAATGCGTCTCTCTTTCCAAACAGCAATCCCCTTTGACCTTCGACCTCCAACGCCATTCCATCAAGCCATAAATGACCATCACAAATGTAAATAAAGTGACTTTATTATACAATGCAGTACGTCTGTGCAAGCTCTCAGTCGTACAGGAGTGGTCCATCGATGAGAAGGTTTCTTCTGTCGTCATCTGTACAATTTTGAAGGTTTCGGACGACCAGTCAGACTTTAGTTCGCTGACGAAGCCTCTTGGATAGGAGGCGAAACGTCCGAAACCTTCAAAATTGTACAGATGACGGCTGAAGAAACCTTCTCATCGATACACAATGCAGTGTATTTCTTTCATTACAATACAATAGCACATTATTATACATAGAATAAGGTATGTTGTGTGTAGTTTTAAGGCTTATTTAGTTGAAAAGTATATTTTATGGAAACCCGGGAACGGATTAATTCCCATTTTAATGTTTTTTTGAGATACACACTTTTCGCCTTACACACTCTGTCTGGGAACCAATTAAGTAAGTTGAGGTCTCATATATATATATATATATATATATATATATATATAGTAAAGTCTCGTTATATCGATAGTACTGCTTATTACGATACTATTTCTATGAACACAAGGAGAAAATTTACATGCCGCAGGATCGGATATATCGATAGTCCGGTTATATCGATATTTTTTCGGACTCCCGAGAATATTGATATAACGAGATTTTACTGTGTATATATATATATATATATATATATATACATACAGTAAAGTCTCGTTATATCGATATTCAAGGGAGTCCGAAAAATATCGCTATAACCGGGACATATCCGATCCTGCGCCGAACTGCATTAAACAAAAGCCGCCAAAAGAGGGCAGCCAAGCGCCATATAAGAAACGGAGCTGGCCATTAGCTCCCTTTTTTTGGGGTGATGTTGCCTCAAAATGGCACATATAATTCTTTAATGATTGTAAACATGTATGCTTTAATCTTCAGAACTACAGTGTATTTGAAACATATTCATAACTGGATGTGTAACAAGAAAGCATATTATCCGAATCTGAAGCCATTGTTTGGATTCACAAGCAATGCAAGACGTCTTGGCGTGAAGTCATTTTTATTTGCATTTGAATAAAAAGTGACATCGGCTGTCCTTTAATACACAGTATGGAATGTTAATAATTTTCAAAATCATTGCGCTTCAGCAGACAAAACAAGAAACATTGTTGCAAAAAACGATTGCATTCATATACAGTACAGTGGGCATGTACATAACACAACAGGGAAACTGCAACGCTTACATCTTACTGTATTATGTATACAATTTAAAAAAGTCATCAATCTTCTTCTGCTTCCCATTTTTACCTTTTAACACAAACACTTCAATCTTGTCTGCTACACACGAGCTAGCGTCTGAATATGAAAATGGCTCTGCTACACGGGTGCTGGGCACGTACCCAAGTCACCTGACCAAGTCGACCAATGGCGCGACTGATGGCGTGACACGTAACCAAGACACGTGACCAAGTTGACCAATGGCGCGACCGATGGCGTGTCACGTGACAAAGTCACACGGCCAAGTCGACCAATAGCGCGACCGATGGCGGCTCATGTGACCAAGTCGACCAATGGCGCGACCGATGGCGGCTCACGTAACAAGACACGTGACCAAGTTGACCAATGGCGCGACGGATATATCGATATAAACAACAAAAATGGCCGGCGGGGGATGAAAAGGAGCACCGTAATAACCGGATTCTCGTAATAACCGGGTATCGTACTAAACGCTACTAATTATACATAAAAAGACTAGAAATGTGCAAGGGAAATGAAAATAGTATCGTAATAAGCGGTACTATCGATATAACCGATATCGATATAACGAGACTTTACTGTATATATATATATATATATATATATATATATATATATATATATATATATATATATATATATATATATATATATATATATGTGTGTGTGTGTGTGTGTGTGTGCGCGACCGTGCGTGCTTGCGGTCAGACAGACAGACAGACAGACAGACAGACAGACAGACAGACAGACAGATAGATAGATAGATAGATAGATAGATAGATAGATAGATAGATAGATAGATAGATAGATAGATAGATAGATAGATAGATAGATAGATAGATAGATAGATAGATAGATAGATAGATAGATAGATAGATAGATAGATAGATAGATAGATAGATAGATAGACAGACATTAACACTATTCGCCAAGCAAAATGAAGCAGAGATGTCGCGGACTCATAAATATCAGTTTTGCAATTGGAAAATTGCCTTTCACTCCATTGCGATGTTGATTTGAATGTGATTCATTTTTATTTTGATAATTTGGCTGTTCTTTTGATTTGGAACTACTGTGCATGTGTTGACTGCGTAAAAGGGCAACTGCTATTTTTAGTGCGCAAAGAAGCCAGTCATAATTTGAGCACCGGTGTTATAATGCAGCCGCCGCTCACTCACGCTGAAAAAAAATGTCCCACGCTTCTCTCTCTCGCTCTCTCTCTCCCGCACACGCTTCCACATCTACAAAAGCTCAAACCCTGCCGCTTAAGCCAAGTCCAAAGCGAGTCCTGAAAGAGCTGCCCTAATTCCATGCAGCTCACTGCCCTTTGTCTCACTTCATTTGGAAGCGAGTCTCTTGCCACAACAGCTGCCAGCAAGGGAAGGGCACGCCTATCAGACGATGCCTCTTTATTTGCTCCCCCAAACCATTTTGGATTTTGTGGGCGAGGGACACCTGTGTCTCCATGTTATGTCTCATCTGTGAAGCACCTGGTTGACACGTTCCGACTAGCCTGTTTCTTGCTTTTAAGAGACACATCAATGGCAATAGAGAAAGAGAAAGAGAGAGAGAGAAAAGCTCGAGGAAGGAACCAACAGATTCTCCTCTGCGTCGGCCTCCTTGTCGAGATTAGCAGTTCCCTCAGCTGTTATGTAAGGGGGGGTGGGGGGTGTCTCGAAATAGAGCCCAGTGAGCATGGGGGAAGCAGAAAGGGAAAGCCCTCACGTTTCGATGCCAGTTTTTTTTTCTTTTTTTTGTAAGACGGAGTGATGTTATGGAACCACAAATGTTTTGTTTTTTCCCCTGCCAGACACGTGCACAGACAGGCACACTGTGCAATACCAAAAAGGCTTTGTGCTGAGGTAATGCCTTCATTTTTTGTTTATTTTAATTTCTGAACTGTAGGTCCTTTGGGGCATTGGATTTTGTGTGTTCTCAGACAGCTGGGGGTATTATTGTGGATTTAGATGCAATTTTGAAAGAAATAAACAACGCATTCTCGAGCCCAATTTAATGTTTGTTCACCTTTCCAGAGAACAAGTGCAGGAAAATGTGAGCTGTTTTTTCTTGATAGGTGAGGGGTCACAGAATGCGGTAAAGTCTTTGGCTCACTACCGTTGGGAATTCCCGCCAAGAAAAGAAATCCGTTGGAGGAAATATGAATCCATTCATAAGTATTATTGCATGCTTCTCCCATTTGAAAGAAAAATTCAGCATTAAGGATGATTTTTTTCAAAGAGGCTTCTCTTTTGAAGCGCCGCGGAGCCAACCAGAGAGGTTTAAAATTGAAATAGATCCCGTAATTTTATGAAAACTGAGGAATTTGAATTGTATTACCTGCTAGCTAACTTCAAGTTTGTATGTTTTGTTCTCTGGTTTCGTGCACACGCACAAAGAACCCTGTGAAGAAGAACAGGGTTTGCATAATTCACTCAGTGCGCTTTTTTTCTTGGTAATTTAATGCAGTGTGAAGCTCGTGGCTTTTTCGTTCGTACCATTGTTTAGCACGTGCAGTTGCAGCACACGATAGATATAAGTAGCTGGGTGAATATGTTCTATGCAAAAGAATACGTAACCCTTTTGATTTATTTATCAAGCTCTTCGGTTAAACCTGAAGGCCTCCGGGATGCTATTTATGGCTCACGGGAACAGAGAGAAAGAACGAAGCATTTTCTTTCCTTTAAGAACTTTGCAGCTGTTCTAAAATAAGCCACAATCAAACTTTGCTAATCTCATTACAACACCGTCCCTATTTGATTTAATATATGATTTTGTTTATTTATTTTATTTATTTATTTTACTGTCATCTATCCTTGTGTATTTTTAAACAAATAAGAGCAAGAAGACATGTGATTCTAATCAAGGAAAATAAAAAATAGAAAGAAAAAATATATATAGTGTGCTGCAATACGCAGATGGCAGGCAGTTCATAAGAAGAAAATACAGTCAAACCGTGGTTTTCGAACATCTTGGTTCTCGACCAATTTGGTTTTCAACCAAAAATGATTTTTTTATGCTTTGGTTTACAACCGAAAATCAGTTCCAAACTGAGTGCACCTGAACCCACCACTCGATTCCCCTCCGCTTCCTTATATGCCACTTCCTTGTTCCGCGTCTCATTGTCTGTCACGTTTTGCGAGGTGGTGATGCCGGGTGCGGATCCCAAAAAGCAGGCAGGAGGGAGCAGGAGGTTGTTTGACAAATTGTATTAAAATAAAGGTCAGCGGGAACAAAATGTAAAACATCAAAATCATCTGAATGGAAAAAATACAAAGTAGCAAAAGAAGACCAAAAGTAAAAGTCCGCCAAGGTTAAACAAACACATACACAATGCATGCAGCAAACAAGCAGCAAACAATGAACCGACACCGGATGGTCGTGCCGGGTGTCCTTTTAAGTGTCAGTGATTAAACGACCAGCACCTGCG
Organism: Hippocampus bargibanti; assembly: GCF_051943395.1. NCBI lineage: Eukaryota > Metazoa > Chordata > Actinopteri > Syngnathiformes > Syngnathidae > Hippocampus > Hippocampus bargibanti. The sequence continues at coordinate 14,803,130 of NC_142744.1, read as the reverse complement.
AGGCTGCCGGCAGGGCTGATGTCGCTACCCGTTGGTCGCCAATCTGATCGGGATGACCAGCACCTGTGCAGGTGCAGGCGGGGCCGACAGCGCCCCCCGTTGGTCGCCAACCAGATCATGACATTGTCACCGTGCTTTATCCTCAGGTAGAGTTCCATTGTGAGCAAGCGCGTTTGTATTGTTCAATCTTGATTTTAAAAAAAGCAAAATTGATTACATTGATTATAATGGGAAATGTTTTGGTTTTTGACAAAAAATGACGTTTTTTTTTAGACCTCAGTTTGCAACTGAAAATCGGTTCTCGACCAAACACCTAAACGCACCATTCACCTCCCTTCCTCTTCCTTATACAGTACGTCACTTCCTTGTGTCGCGTTCCATTATGAGCAGCCATGTTTGTATTGTTCAATCATAATTAAAAAAAAGCAGACATTGATTATAATGGGAAATGTTTTGGTTTTTGACCGAATATTTCTGTTTTTTTTATGCTTCGGTTGACAACAGAAAATTAGTTCTCGACCAAACTGAGCACACCTGAATGCACCACTCGATTCCCCACCGCCTCCTTATACGTCACTTCCTTGTGTCGCGTTTCATTGTGACCGCGGCATTAATCTTGTGGAGTGTTCCATTGTGAGCAGGCGTGTTTGTTTTGTTCAATCACATTATTATTATTATAATAGGCAATGTTTCAGTTTTTGACCAAGAATTTTGTTTTTATTTTATGCCTCGGTTCACAGCAGAAAATCGGTTCTCGACCGAACTGAGTGCACCTGAATGCACAACTCAACTCCCCACCACGTGGTATGGGAAATGTTTTGGTTTTTGACCAAATTGGTTTTCGAACAGGTTTCTGGAACAGATTACGGTCGAAAACCGATATTTGATCGATTTGTGAAACAACAACTGTAGTCTGTACATATTTGTACACATGACTGACTCCCGATGCCTGGTGAGTATGACATACATTCTTTTTATATTTCAATGTTTTGTCAAATTGTCATGTTTCAGATGATGTACATAGAATTTTTGGTTGAAAAATGATGAAAAAGCCGAAAGAACCATGATCATACAACTAGTATAAGGCAATTCCGACTACCTGATGCTGATTTATTGTGTGTGCATGCATGCGTGTGTGTGTGTGTGTGTGTGTGTGTGTGTGTGTGTGTGTGTGTGTGTGTGTGTGTGTGTGTGTGTGTGTGTGTGTGTGTGTGTGTGTGTGTCACAGATGAGGGCCAGACCGTGTGCGGTTATCCAGAAAACCTGGAGGGCCGTCGTCTCGGCGAGGTGGGCCTCGAGCTACGGACGTTGTGCCACCACACTTTAGGTTCCTGGGACTATCTTTTCTTCATCATCATCGGCTTTGTCATTTTCGCTGCCGGCACCGTGTTGGCCTGGGTCATGGGGGTCATCATGGTGCTTTACGAGCGCTACATCAAGAAGCAAGATGAGCAGCTGGAATTGGACGATGAAGAGGAAGTGGCCATGGAGTCAAGGCGACAAACACGGGCCGAGAGCGACCACGAAAACGCTTTGTTAAAACACACTGTTTAGGTGTCTGCTTCAGTTGGGCTACTTTGGATTCTCACAGTGCCTTCCGTTTTACTTCCAGAATCTCTGGGATTCTCATTCTACATGGAACTCTCATCAGAGAGTTAGAACCTGTTCCAAGCACATTATCGAGGTTATGGTGTACTGCATATGAAAAAGCATGATGTATTTGTGTCTTATTCGTCTGTGTCAAGTGGTCAGTCAGGGAAAGTGTGAAGACGGTGGGCCCAATTTTCACAGACAGATAAAAGTGCGCTCAGCAAGTGTACCGTGTTTGGGAATTTGAATCAGTATAAGAAAACCCTTATTTGTCCCACAATGGGGAAATTTGTAACTGATTCCCATCAACGACACGTGACCAGAAGCGAGTGTTTAACTCATTCACTGCCATTCCCGAATTTATTTGGGAATTGAAAAGTGTGACATGGTGCGCGATTCCCGAATTTGTTTGTGTTTTTGTTTTTCTTGCGTTGGCTGCCGATAAAGCCCTGGTCAGACCTCCGGCAATGTTTTTTTTCCCTTCCACGAGGGGGCAACACTTGCCTTTTGTCGATGTTAGCGCTTTCTTACAGCTTCAGCTGTTTTTAAAAGCGCTATACAAATACAAATACATACTGTATGTATTGTATTGTATTTTGTACAGCCGGCCCCATTTCAAGTTGAGATAACTCCAGACCTGTATAACTTAGGAATGAACTTTTTCTGATGAAAGATGAGAGTCTAAGGTTTCTAACGCTGTATTGAATGTTTATGTCATCCTAAAACTCAATATTCTGTGGGACCTGCAATTTCAGTGAAAATGACAAAAACCCTGGCACTGAAGTGGACACATTTTTGCACATCGTCTGGCAGTGAATGAGTTAAGAGAGCAATTTATTTTTTGGGGGAGGAAACAGGTCAACAGCTATTGATGGAGTATGTTGCGCTCTTAAAATTACAGGATCAAAAGTCACCAAAACAGGGTGAAGAAGCTAACCCAGTGCTAGGTCCATAACGAACCAAGCCAATGTTGGGTTGAAGATTTGAACCAGTACGTTTGGTCAAGATTTTGATCCAACACAAGGTATATAAAAAAAACTATTTTGATTCGGGACAGCAACCAGGAAATGGGTTTACACGGTAGCTAATATAGCCAGCTATTTTTATTACCTATGTTTTCTAAGAAGAAGAAAGAGCAAATTTCCCCAGCCAAGCCAAGCCATAGCAACTCGAATGCATGTCATTTTGTCACCATTTTTACAGATGCCCTTGTGTATGCACCCCTACTCACTTTTTGAGGGTGAGCAATCTGGCCGGAACAGATTTGGAATCTTGTTTTCAAAGAATTTCACGTTAAAATTACTTCCGCTTTAGTACACAAGAAACTGTCAAAAATGATGATCAGATAACACTAAACAGGATCTTCAATCCAATTTATTGGGTCAAAGGAATTAACCCAATCTTGGGTGTAAGAACGATCATCTGCTTCTGCATCTATCTTGCGAGTTAGCTAGCAAACAACCAAAATATTTTTTTTCATGTGTAATGAGTGGTTGATGGGTGGCACAGCACCTTGCAAATGTTGACAAAAATAAAACAGAAGTGAATTTCACTCTAGTGGAAAATATTGAACATGTGGATAATTAGTTTTTGAGGTTACTAAAGTTACTCTCAAGTGTCAAGGGTAGACAGGTGTTATGAGAATCACTGCAGTGACGGGTGAAACATTTGAAAGGCGCTTATAAATGAAATGTATTATTATTATATAAAGTCGCTTGTGTGATATAAAAAAAAACCACATTCATTGTTATGTAATACGCCGTGAGCAAATGTCATCTTTATGTATCATTGACCTGTTAATTGTCTCTTAAAAGAGGCGCCGCATCATCTTTAAGATGATGAAACTGATGAAATGAATTGCTGAGACAATACAGTTTGCTAAAAGCCTTGACTCAAAGCTTTTGTTTTTATTCTGCAAAAAGGATCTGTGACATTCATTTAATTTTTTTCAAAAACATTTGCTGAGAGAGGTCATTTACCCGGTGTTGGTGTGTGTATTCCAAACTCAAAGCAGCTACATGCACACAGCAGTTTCTCATTCACATTAATGACGAAATGACATAAAAATCATCAAATCGATGATCAAATTGAAAAACAATCTCGGTTTGGAAAACACGAATCCAAATATCAGATTCTGTATCGTTTGTCGTCACTGTTGTTGAGTCCAAGTAATCTTTTGGTTCTTTTGTATGCATTGGTAAACCTGTGGTTCATCAAAGACACTAGGTGAAAATTGAGAAAATACTTATATTCGGGATGACGTGCAAAATATTAAATAATTATACAGTAAAATTAACCCAGATCACGCCTGCATGAAGGGAAATACACAAGAAAAATATATCCCTTTTAAATACTCCCTAAGTGTCAATTTATTAGATTTATGACGCTTTTTTATTCAATACAAAAAGTTCAATATGGCGGATTTCATGTTTTGAGAAGTCTTCAACCCTTTCAAGGACAGCAGTGATACAGTGGACAGCTTATCGTGTTATCAAGTTACAGGGTGTATGAATGGGTTAAATATATATGATATATTATAATGTTACCAACACAATTAAAACTGTATCATACATTGAGGGAGAGGAAGACCAATGGACAGGAAAAAATATCCTTTACAGTGTACAGAAACAGTCCATCCCTCCAGCTATTTATATAATTTTTTTCAAATGAACAACTAGATCTCACAACATGAATCAATAATCATGCTGAGACATACATGATAACGTGAACCTTTTGCTGGTGTATTCCGTGGGCGTAAAAAGCAGGATTTCAGCATTCACTAAGCATCAGCAAACTTTTTTTCCCAAACATACACAATATGTTTGCCACGTACATTGCTCAACAGAAACCATGACAGACAAGCTTCAGAAGATCTCCCCAAAAATTAAAAACAAAAAGACAAATAATAAAAACAAAAGCTGCCACGGGAGGTGCTATGGCAGTTCTACACAGCAGTCATCGAATAAATCCTGTGCTCTTCCATCACGGTTTGGTTAGGGGTTGTCACAAAAATGGACAAAATACGACTTCAATCGACAGGTAGGACGGCAGAAAAAAATCATTGTCACCAGCCTACACCCTTTTGAGGACTTACACACTGCAAGAACCAAGACAAGGGCACGGAAAATCCTACTGGACCCTCTGCACCCTGCCCACCACCTTTTCCAGCTCCTCCCCTGATGCAGGCACTACCGATCTATCCGCACCAAATCCAGCAGACATTTAAACAGTTTATTCCCTCAAGCCATTAACTTTCTAAACAGTAACCCAAATCAAACTGTGTAGTGCCTCTTTGCAATTTTGCACAACCCCGTGGAATAGCATCCTGTTCTAATCATTGTAGCTCTAGCTCTGTACTCAGCCATACCCCTGTTACTGACCAATATAATCTCCAGCAACAGACACTTTGAGGCGCTCATGGACATTTGCATAATGGCACCTGTGGTGGACTACAAATACAGTGATCACTTTAAAATGGTTCACTGATTTTCTGCACAAACTGTACAATTGTTATCATATTTCATTCTACCACTTTAGCTCAGTTTTATACTTTGCACAGCTGTTCCTGAGAGGTACCACTTACCTTCCATACTTATTTGTCATGTTTTTTTTTTATGATGATGATACTAGAGCACCATATTCTACCAGAGACAAATTCCTTGTGTGTTCTCCAAACATGGCCAAATAAAGATGATTCTGATTCTGAACAGTTTGAGCTTGCTATGCCTCCTGTTTTCCAATTTCGTTTCCCTGGTGTCAGACCGTCCGGCGCTCACTAACAGATACTTCGCGGAACACACTAGGCAGCATTCAAGATATTCAGTATACCGATTTTTCTTAAAGTTAAAGTCAAAAAAGAGATGTGGTCATTTCCGAGTCCATCCATCCATGCATGCATGCTAACCTAGGGGTCAGTACTTATAGCCCACACTCATCTGTCTGGCCGCTTTCACACATGGACAAATGCTGCAATGTAGAAATTTCCCAGCCCGTGGCTGTTTATGTTTCTGGACTTTTGCGTGGATTTATTGAACTCAAGGCGGAATACTTGCTGCGTCGCTTGCTGGCGTGAGATGTGACATCAATTATGAGCGTCTCTAACTCACCATAATAGGCCATTTCATTGACTTCACGCACACACACACACACACACACACACACGCACACATGCACGCTCACGCACGCACACACACACCAAACCAAACACTCTCGTGGAGTAGCATGATGATTTACAAATTTAGACATGGGGGAAGAGGAAATGGGAGAATGCATTCCGGTTGTTGAAAAATAAGTCACTTATAATCACTGTTGCGCAGACATGTCAGCATCAAATTATAAGCATGAGTTATGTAAAATGCTTCAGCTGACACTGCCAAGCATTTCAACATTGTATTGCAATACCGTCTGTATTCAACTTGCTTTTTCCAGTAACAAGTCAGTCACTCTTGTCACACTAAAGTCTAGTTTAGTGCTATTGCAATTGTCAAATAAGACACTATCTGTACTATTTCTTCCACTGGCAGGCGCTGGTGGTGGGTTTTGGCTCTGTGGCTTTAGTGGGGATTTAAGTGACTTAATCTCTGAAAAACATCGCTAGCTCGCAAAATAGTTTGCAAAAAATGCTACACAACGACGTTTGGTGCTCAAGAGACGACTTTTCACATATTTGAAGATGAAGATACCATTATAACAAAAGGATTGGATTGGATTGGATTTGCCTTTATTAGTCTCGCAGTGGAGAAATTTACATTTCACAGCAGCAAAGTTATGAAAGAAATGAAAGTAGAAAAGCAAAACACAGGAACTGCTGGAAAGGCAGCCACTCTCGTGGCGCCGTCTTGAAGTCAAAAGAACAAAAAAAAACTCAGTGGTGGGCCGTCAGACCCAGCAAGGCCTTCTCTGCTGGCCTAACATAATCATACATCATTATCATAAATATAATAAAAGTCAATTTAATTAAAAAAGTATTTTTTTGTAAATATATATATAATTATTCTACATACTGTTTTCTTGATGGTATATTATATCCATTTGGTTATGCTCCTTTCAGTGTTGTAGTTTTAGGTCAGAGTTTTTAATCCAATCAGAATTCAGCTAGTTTGTGTCGCCAGGCTGTATGAAATCTGACCGACGCCTTTGTTGCGTCACACGCGTGTATGATTTTGAAGTGCGTTTTTCAACTTTCATGTCTTTCAATTCTTTGATCTCCTTGATGTGCGTATCACCCTGACGCATAGCACACGCTTGCAAATTGTATAAAAGAAGCTGTCGCGGGACAGAGAGATTGGGCGAACCACGGGGCAGAATCATCTCAGACTCACGCCCGGCTCGCGCCGGGCGTCGGACGGACATCACGGCACGACTTGCGCAACTCCACGCCACGATCAAGCTCTGCGCGTCACCTGCCTGGGAGATCTGACAACGAACCTACTTACAAATAAAGAGAAACATCAAACTCTTTACCTTCAGAATCAACAGTGAGGGCGTCTGCGCGCTGTACATGAACGGGCACATGTAGTTGTTATACAGTTGCGATAGCCAATCAGATCACGAGTTGGCACAGTAGGGCCAGCTAGAGAGCCTCGCGTTGAACATGACATGTACGCGTCCTGTGATTGGATACTCACTTTACCTCAGGCCTCAGCGGAGGCAACGCTATGCAAATCAACCAAGCTGACAACAGATCAGACCCGGAAACTTTAGCAGAAAAACCAAGTATATCTACTGGCTTTTTTTAACCCACAATGGCTGAAGGAGATGACAACTCGCTATCGCATGTAGGTAAGCCTATTCTCAAGAACAAATGAAAAAGATGTGTTTACTTTTATTTTCAACAAATAGTTCGTTTTGTGAACGTCTTGTTGTTTTTCTTATATTAAACTGACATTTTGTAATTTAGCGTAAAATCTTGTTAAAGATTGCATATTCTTGGTGCACTTCATAAAACTTGATGGACAAATGATTTTAAATTTCCTTTTATTTTTAAATGTTTGCAGTATCACGTATAGTGACAAGTTCTAATGGCTGATGCAGATTTATTGATGTGTAATTGCTCTGGAAAATAGCCTGTGTTGTAGACGATTAAGGTGATGCCACGCCCAGTACTGCGTGCGTGTGCTTTGGTAAATGATATCTCCATCCGTTGTGTCATAAATTATGGTATTACGAGGGATATTTGTTCAAGTCGGACTAAGCAGGACTTCACTGAAGGCCTAGGTGTGAAATGCACGGACCACCACTGAAAAAACTAAATAACAAATAACATGACAACACAAAGACACAGAGAGACATTCATTCTTAAGCACTTTCTGTACCCTCTTTGCTACATAAAGCAGTTCCAGATGAAAGAGGAGAGGATCAAAGCGTCTCTTCACCAGTGGATCAGGGACATCATGGTGAAATGTGCACGTCGACTACAAGCTAAATGTTGAAAGGAAACACGCAGCTGAAGCATCCAGTGACAAAAAGAGATTGTCTGACATCTCCTGTCCCACATAAATCTGCTTCAATTCCAACCCGTGACAGTTCCACATACGCATCGGCGCTCTGCGCGGACGCTCCTTCCTTCTTATCACAGGCTCCTCAAGCCATGCATCCATCCAGCCACAGGCTGTCCAACAGCACCGACCTTTCCACTGAACCAGCGATGTCAGTCGAATGGCACCGACATTCCTCCCATTCAAAAACAGTACTGGCACATTCATGCTGCCGAAAAGGCGCAACCGCTCAGCACAGTCTCCTCCTTGATGATTGTCATGGCCAAAAATGTTGAAAAACAATCCGTATCTGATTCCACACGACGCACAACAACACAAGGTGACAAAAGAAAACACAAAAACAAGACAAAAACAACAAAAAAAGCAAGGCTCATGAGAGCACTTGCTGACGCTGCCTACTCGGGCGCCATCGTGGACTCCTAGGAAAGGAATGGTGTATCCAAGGTCCAAGATGGCGCCCGAGTAGGCAGCCGTCAGCAAATGGTCACAAGCCTTGCTTTTTTTTTTTTTTTTTTTTTTGGGGGGGGGGGGGGGGTGTTTTTTTTGTGTTTTCTTTTGTCACTTTGTGGTGTTGTGCGTCATGTGGAACAGATACGGATCGTTTTTCAGCATTTTTGGCCACGACATTCATCAAGGAGGAGACTTTGCTGAGCGGTTGCACCTTTCCGACAGCACAAATATGCCAGCACTGTTTTTGATTTGGGAGGAATGTCAGTGGCATTTGACTCTCATAGCTGGACAGCGACAATCTCTTTTCGTCAGTGGATGCTACAGCTTAGTGTTTGCTTTCAACATTTATCTTGTAGCAGCCGTGCACATTCCACCATGACGTCCCTGATCCACTGGTGAAAAGGATGTTTTGATTCTCTCTTCTCTTATCGATAACTACTTCATGCAACAAACAGGGTGCAGAAAGTGCCTAAGCTTGAATGACCGTCTGTGTCTTTGGTGTTGTGTCACATTATTTGTTATTTTATTTTTATTTTTTACTTCAAAATGGTGCCGAGAGAGTGGTTGCCTTTCCAGTAACTCTTGTATTTTGCTTTTCTGTTTCTTCCTTTCCTTTCCGCTTCCTTTCATCATCACTTTGCTGCTGTGAAATGGAAATTTCTCCACTCCACTCCACAGTCTAATCGAATCAAATCCAGTCCGATACTCCATAACATCACAACATCACAAATAAATCCAAACTTCCCCATTCCAATATAGCAGGTGTCGGGAACCTATGGCTCATGAGCCATATATGGCTTTTTCGATAATTGCATCTGGCTCGATAACTTAGTACATAGATATTTTCACTTTTTCGCTGTTCATTTCCTGTTCCTGAGGGTGGCAGTTGGCGGAAAGTGCAATTTTAATTGGATGGCCGTTGATGTTGAAACAGGTAAATGCCCCCTTTTAAATAAGCTTGACGACTCAAGTAAGAACAACTTTGTGGAGAGAAAAAGCACTGCCGTGATTCTAATTTGCAATGAAACAATACCATGAATGGAACAGTTGAATATCAGTGGCACTTTGACAAACCCCACGCTAATGTTAGCATCAATAAACTTCTGTGAGAGACAGCAGAAAGCAAGCGCGCAAGCTAATGAGCAGTGTGCAGGCTAGCTAGCAGTTGCTTCGCATATGGACCAGGCAAGTTGACTTTCATTCCGACCGTTTGGCTGGATTTTTTTTTCCCGATCATGAGGAACGGAAAACCATCCATATTAATGGTGAGTATTATCACAAAGTCATTTTAAATCATATATTCTGACATTTTGTTGAAATCGTACGCGTGTATTTGTGTGTGTGTGCGTGTGTGTGTGTGTGTGTGTGTGTGTGTGTGTGTGTGTGTGTGTGTGTGTGTGTGTGTGTGTGTGTGTGTGTGTGTGTGTGTGTGTGTGTGTGTGTGTGTGTGTGTGTGTGTGTGTGTGTGTGTGTGTGTGTGTGTGTGTGTGTGTGTGTGAGTATGTGTGTGTGTGTGTGTGTGTGTGTGTGTGTGTGTGTGTGTGTGTGTGTGTGTGTGTGTGTGTGTGTGTGTGTGTGCATGCGTGTGTCCGTGTGTGCGCGCGCGTGTGTGTGTGGCTCTCACTGAAAAACATTTCTAAATATTTTACTTTTATGGCTCTCTTTCAACAGTAGCCAAAATGGAACTGTATAGTGCCACTTAGCAGTTTTTTTTTGACGACGATACTAGTGCAGCGTGTTCTACCGGAAACAAATTCCTTGTGTGTTCTACATGCTTGGCAATAAAGATGATTCTGATTCTGATTCTGATTCTGATTCTGATTGTTAGTCAAAAAGGTTCCCGACCCCTGCAATATAGCAATCACACAATCAATATTTATCAACACATAAAATGTGAAAATTATGTCTATCAGTGATGCTGATACACGTCATAACTACTTTCTTTTGTCCTGCCTGGCTGCAATAGCGAGCCTTCGCACTCATACATGCTGCTCTGACAGTGGACCACAAATCCATTTACGAGTCAAAACATGCCACCAGCTCTGACATTGGTTCATCCATCCTTATTGAGGCAAAAAAAAAAAATGCACCTCAAAATTTATTTTTTAAATGTTGTTCTACACCGCTGTTGCCTGTGAGGCATAACCAAATCAGGAGTGTAAACAGGAGTCGATTTAGATGCAGTGTGCACCGCTGAGAAGGTCCAAAAGTGCAGTTTTAAATCTTAGAGATTAAAAAAAAAGATATCTCAGGAATCTGAAGGTCTTTGGAAGATTGGAGACGGTAACACAGAACCACAAATCTTTCTGTACGTAAAAAGAATCTGGTACCCGTGCAGCTATGACACACTACAAATTATATATGAATTACCGTTTCAACTGTAAATGTCGGCAAGTGAAAAGGCCTTTCTCGAGTCTGTTCATGTGCTATGCTTCACGGTGCCTGTAAAATGTCTCTTAGCTGTCCTCTCTGATGATGATTGACAGACAAAAGGAAGGAGCTTGGCAGCAGGGCGGATGCTGCTGATGCTTTCCCATGTCCACACACAGGCTGAAGGCCCTGCCGGCTCTCTGCCTCTTCCCAAAGTCATTTCAAAGGAAATGGTGTGTCCTTCTGCACATTGAAAAATACTCCACAATAACAATGGCAAAAATGGCCATTGGTTGTGCCCAGACAGGTTCTCATGTATTGCTGATACAACAGAGGGATCTGCACAAGTGAGATAATGAAACCCCATAAGCTGCAATTTGAAGGGACCAAAACATCCGTGTGGAATTGACAAATTGTGCTGCTATATTTTTATTCAGAGTGTCAGGCCTGAAATGCTCCAAAGTATATTTTGACACAATTTATTCATAATATCTGCAGTTGATCTCTTTTAGACACCCCTCGGGCGTTGTTTATTTTTCCTCTCTTTATTTTGGGAACTTTTCTTGTGACCTCTCTATTTATGTCATGATTCTAGCATTTGAAAGAAAATGATGCCATTTTGGAAAGCATAATTGTGCTTTTTAAAAATAAATAAAAAACAGTGAGCAAGCGATAATCAGAGTGATGAGTGTGATGTCTGCAGCCGGCTAAGCCTGCAGCTTAAACAGTGCCAATCGAGAACCAGAAAGCCAAAGAAGGAAATCTGCCCAAAGCTAAATACAAATGTGACAGTTTTATATTTATTTATACATGACTTGCCCCTTCAAGTCAGCTTGAAGTAGCCATTTTTACATCAGAAATGCAATTTCATATACAGTAAAGTCTCGTTATATCGATATTCTCGGGAGTCCGAAAATATCGATATAACCGGGACTATCGATATATCCGACCCTGCGCGCATGTAATTTGCTCCTTGCGTGCATAATAAGCGGTACTATCGATATAACCGATATCGATATAACGAGACTTTACTGTAATCCAATTTGAGCAGATTTATGTCCTAACTTTGGCACACACTTGGATTACAATGTACCCCTCATAGCGCTGATGGTTGCACTTAAGATTCAGAGGTCTTGAAAAGAGATTTTTTTTTTGGTATTTGTTTCTCAATTAGAATAAGTGCAATTGTCTTACTTTCGATTTGTTTTTGTTTTTTTATTGAGGTGTAGAACTTTTGACCTGGGCTACGGTCGTTCTTAAAAATGCTGGACAAATAAGTTAACTTCACATTTAACCGATGACCATTTCGCAGCCTCGGAGCCTTAAACTAAGACCCCAGAACTCAAGCGCCCTCTAGTGGCCACGCAAGCGCAAAGCGTTCAAAATGTTTACTGTGTCATCGTGCTCAGATATTCCGTTGTCTGCCACTTCGACCTTCAAATTGGACACTTATACATCAATGCATTTTTTTTGCATGAAATAAAGCTATACACAAACTAATGCAATTGATCGATTATATAACCCCCCTCTCTCCTCCCATTTCCACAAAATGTCTACCCACATTAACTATTTATTATATAATAAGAGATATCCTTTGTCTCAGCTTTGGTTTTATTGCAAAAAAAAAAACAAGACCAAGCCACGACTTGCCTCAATCTGGCCCACATTTGTGGCTTGTTTCGTACATAACAAGCCAGGAAGTCGATTAAAAAAAAACAAAACAAAACAAACAAAAAACAAAGTTTGGTCTAATTGACCTAAATCGCGAGTCGGTCTCATTTCGGACCATAATTAGGTTACTTTTAATCATTTTAAGTGTATCTAATCAAAACACAATTGCATAGAATCAAAATGAATCTCTGGGTCAATACATTGAGAAGTATGTGGCTCGCATCACAATGTTGTTGGTTTGCTCAGTGCTTGACCCACTGCAGTGTAATTTTATGTCACAGCCGCAAAAATTCTAAATGCACGAAAACACAACAATAAGAGTGGTCATTGTCATGGCCAAGAGGCCATCAATCCATCCCTGGTGTCAGTCAAAATTGCTAATTTTGAAAAACTATATTTGGCTCAAAAGCTTGAAATTCGCAAGGGAACACATTTCGGCTCGCTAATAACTGAGATAGCCTTAAGTAAAACGTTGGTCTACAGTCACGACGATGGCATGTTGACTTCTAGTGGCTTCCTGAGTAGGAAGCCCTGGGAATGAACAGGTCTATATCACCTGCAGCATTTCTGGAAGAGGGCCTCTCGGATGAAATATTCTGTCTCTGTACCTTATCAGGGCCTCGCACAACTGCTTCTCATTAGCCTCTCCCGTTACCTAAACACACGTACACCAGTCTCGTTACTAAACAGGAAATGCATTGAGCATAGTCATGACATTTCTAGAATAGAGCTACATACCAGCGTGAAGGGCACGAATCTAAATATATACAATAAGTATTCCCGCCTAATGTCCTTCGTCAAACAGAAATTCCCTCAATAACAATCTATGCGTTAAAATGTGTACATTATTGATTGATTCATAACAACGGAAGTGCCGGACCCCGGAACCTATACGGAAGCCAAATCAAGCACGACACGCTCGGCAGACAGTCCAGAAAATGAATGTTTCCTGGAATGCTTCACCTGTTATTGTGCTAAAAAAGTCAGCGAACTAGACTGCTAATTAGAGAGAAAACACGTTCCACGGGGCTAACCATAGGCATGACGGGACCGCCCTGCAGTAGACACGTAACTGAATCTCTGTCACTCCCATCGCCATCCTCCGCTGTGAAATGGTCGTCTATAAAGTTGAAATGCTTCAAAGTGTGAAACTGGCCAGTTCAAATGCCTCTGCAGATACCAGACACCCGTGCATGGACGCTTGACTCAAACACAGATCTTTGTGGTTCCGGTTTTGTCGTTTAGTATTCCTTGAGAAGCAAAAAGCCCAAAGTCATTTCCAATCCTTTCATTGCTCTGGTGTCAAACTCAAGGCCTGATGGCTAGATACAACCCGCCATTTGATTTGGCCATTTTAGTATAGCAAATAAATTAAGTATACTTTAGGCTTGGCTAGGCAAGGCCCACACAAACTACTCAATGTGCTTCACACAAACAAAAGCATAAACCTTCAAAACATTTACAAACATCTGAAGATATTCAAAAACAAAGATAACAAAAATATCTAACTAGGGTATGAGTAAAATTTTTTACAACACTAAAAAGATTTATTTGCATTTTAATGCAAAATGAATAGTTAAAAACTGAAAAAAAAGTGCCTTCTGGCTATAAAAGCCACCCATTCCCACTCGGTCCGCGCCGGTGTATTCTCCGTAGTTTACCTTTCGCCCAGCAGTACGCAGGTTTGTTCCGCGTATTGCCCTGCGTGTCTCAGTAAAAACCTCTCTCTCTCTCTCTCTCTCTCTCTCTCTCTCTCTCTCTCTCTCTCTCTCTCTCTCTCTCTCTCTCTCTCTCTCTCTCTCTCTCTCTCTCTCTCTCTCTCTCTCTCTCTCTCTCTCTATATATATATATATATATATATATATATATATATATATATATATATATATATATATATAAAATTATTATAATTATTATTTTTATTATTATTATTAATAGAGTGAAATCTTCTATTCCTTTCCTCTTCCTTTCATACCTTTGCTGCTGTCAATTTCTACATTGTGAGACCAATAAAAGGTATCTAATCTACATTATTTTCCATTGCTTAAAATGAATGTGTATGTAAATGAGAATTTACGTCTGTGTAAACTCTCAGTCGTACAGGAGTGGTCCATCGATGAAAATGTTTCTTCAGCCGTCATCTGTACTTCTTTGAAGGTGTCGGACGTTTCGCTTCTTATCCAAGAAACTTCGTCAGCAAACTAAAGTCTTACTGGTAGTTTAGGCCCTATATATATATATATATATATATATATATATATATATATATATATATATATATATATATATATATATATATATATATATATATATATATATATATCCCTTCTGTCCAGACATGGCGGTGCTGGACTCTGCTATGATAGGTCCCTGCTCTCAGGTTGGGGGAGCAGAGGACTACTCCCTGCAGCTGCTCCACTGATAGTTCCTATCGTTCTGACTAACGACTGGCCTGATTGCCCCACTTTGACCGGTATCACCTCATCAGTATTACTAATCATATGTTGCCTAAACAGGCTATTTTATGAACGATCCAAATTGAACCTCACCCACCAAACCGGTTTAATACGTCTGTGTAAGCTCTCAGTCGTACAGGAGTGGTCCATGGATGAGAAGGTTTCTTCAGCCGTCATCTGTACAAAAGTGAAGGTTTTCGGACGTTTCGCCTCCTATCCAAGAGGCTTCGTCAGCGAACTAAAGTCTGACTGGTCATATCGGCCCCATTTATATATCCCTAATGTCCAGACATGGTGGCGCCGGACACAGCTATGATAGGTCCCAACTCTCAGGTTGGGGGGGGGGCAGGGGACCCCTCCCTGTGGCCCCACTGATTGTTCCTACATTCCTGACTAACGACTGGCCTATTACCCCCACTCCTCCCCACTCCCTTCCTCCATCCAACATAACATTAGAAGAGAGAAAGGCGTTAACTACTCTACAAAAAGACAAAAATATTACTATTTTGCCAGCAGACAAGGGCAGATGCACAGTGCTTCTCAACACATTGGATTATGAAGACAAAATAAATAGGTTAATCAGTGATTCTAACACGTATGAGCAACTAAAAAGGGACCCTTCCAATAGATACAAGAAAGAAATGATTGACTGTCTCCAAAAGTTAGAGAAAGGAAAACATATAGACAAACAGATGTATTTTAGATTATACCGGGGAGAGGCCACGCCATGTATCTATGGCCTGCCAAAAATACATAAAGAAGGGTTCCCCCTCAGACCCATTGTTTGTAGCATTGACTCCTCTACATACAATGTAGCCAAATATTTAAAAACTATTTTAGCTCCGTTGGTTGGTAACACAGAATATCACGTAGAGAACACCACAGGGTTTGTAGAGAGGATCAAAGACCTCATATTGGAACCTGAGGAAACTTTGGCATCATACGATGTGACTTCTCTCTTTACATCTGTCCCAACCCCAGCAGCAGTCTCAGTGGTGAGGACGAGGCTGCTGGCGAATGTTTCTCTGCATGAAAGAACCAAACTTAAACCGGATCACATCTGCCAATTATTAGAAATCTGCCTTAATACTACGTATTTTCAATTTCGGGAAAAATTTTATAAACAAATTCATGGTTGTGCTATGGGCTCACCAGTTTCACCCATAGTGGCTAATCTTTACATGGAAGAGATGGAGAAACAGGCCCTCGCATCCTTCCCGGGGACAAAACCTAGACACTGGTTTAGATATGTGGACGATACTTTTGTCATAATTAAGAAACAAGAAATTCAATCCTTCACAGATCACCTCAACTCTGTAGACTTCAACATTAAATTTACTCGTGAGGACATTCAAGAGAACCAACTAGCCTTCTTGGATTGTAAAGTAATTATAAAAGAGGACAGAGCGCTAAAAAAAGAAGTCTTTAGGAAGGCTACGCACACTGACCAATACTTACTTTTTGACTCTAACCACCCTTTACAACATAAACTAGGAGTTATCAGAACCCTCCAGCATAGGGCTAAACTAATACCAACTAGCATTGAAGGTAGAGAAAAGGAGTCAAAACATATCAGGAGAGCACTCACTAACTGTGGGTACCCTCAGTGGTCATTCAACAAATGTCAGAAAGAAAGAATAGTGAACGAAACCAATAATTCTCAAGATTCAAAAAGGAGAGGAGTAGCAGTACCGTACATTGCAGGAGTTTCTGAAAAATTACAAAGAGTCCTTTGGCAACATAAAATTCCTACTTATTTCAAACCGATAAACACGTTAAGGCAAAAATTAGTGCATCCAAAAGATAGGCTACCAAATGAAAAACAAAGTAATGTAGTTTATTCCATACATTGTAAGAATGAAAATTGTAAAGAGCAGTACATTGGGGAGACTCAACAAATTCTCAAAAAAAGACTTTATCAACATCGCAGGGATAATACTAGTGGGCCTCAATCGGCAGTACATTTGCACCTAAAAGCTAGCAACCACTCATTTGACGACAATGAGGTTAAAATCTTAGCGAAAGAACATAGATGGTTTGAAAGGGGGGTAAAAGAAGCGATTCTTATAAAACAACAAAATCCTTCATTAAACCGGTCTGGTGGGGTGAGGTTCAATTTGGATCGTTCATACAATAGCCTGCTTAGGCAAAACAGGTTAGGCAACTTTCGCAATGCTGATAAGGGTCGTTATGCTGATGAGGTGATACCGGGGGGAGTGGGGGTAATAGGCCAGTCGTTAGTCAGGAATGTAGGAACAATCAGTGGGGCCACAGGGAGGGGTCCCCTGCCCCCCCCCCCCCCCCAACCTGAGAGTAGGGACCTATCATAGCTGTGTCCGGCGCCACCATGTCTGGACATTAGGGATATATAAATGGGGCCGATACGACCAGTCAGACTTTAGTTCGCTGACGAAGCCTCTTGGATAGGAGGCGAAACGTCCGAAAACCTTCACTTTTGTACAGATGACGGCTGAAGAAACCTTCTCATCGACAAACCGGTTTAATGAAGGATTTAGTTGTTTTACGAAAATTGCTTCTTTTACTCCCCTTTCAAACCATCTATGTCAGGGGTGTCAAACTCATTTTGCATCGCGGGCCACATACGGCCTAGGGAGATGTCAAGTGGGCCGGACCATTAAAATTATACCATACTCTGCTAAAAATAGCAAAACTATCATGTATAGCCTTTGTTTTGGTGTAAAGAAGCACAAGAACATTAGGAAAATATTGACATTTAATGAACTGTAATGATACTGTTGCTGTCGCTGAGAGGTTTGTCAAACTGACGATGGTTCAGACCTCTGGACCGGATGAAATTTTCCATGACGTGGTCCATTTTCAGCGACTTGCAACACAATGCCTCCTGGTACAAAATACAGTGAAATGTCCAGAAACGATCTCCTCCATTAAGGGCTTGTACTTTGTCTTTGAACTTTGTCGCGACACCTGCTTTCTTTCCGACCGTGGATGACGCGCCGTCTGTAGCCAGGCTGACAGCGCGGGACCAGTCCACTCCAACTCTGTCCAATACAGCAACGACAGAGCCGAAAATGTCCTCGGCTGTTGTGGTGTCCATCATTGGCACCAACTCAAGAAACGCTTCAGTAATGTGCATCTTCAATAATGTCATGATGTGTGTCTTCCACCATATTTACATAGTTTGTATAACCTTCCGATACACAGAGTGAATCAAGTTGATTCTTGGAGCCATCTGTTAACCTTGACGCACTGCATACTGGAGACTTTGTGGAGACAGACTGATAAAAGCTAGGAATTGTTTTGGAAGAATGCCGCCTCGGTGTTGCGCCATAGTCTTGATACCGACCTTCTGATATAATAAATATGTTGTGTGTCCATGATGTGAACACACTCCTGATCGTGCAGCCATTGTCTGTAAATCATGTGTGTCCAGAATATTCTGCAAATAAACCCTTCAAAGGTACTGTTCATCGACTCTAGCTTTTATTTGGATGAACAAAATACTCATTATCCGATATTAACGAACACGCGGAGGAGAGAAGGCCACTCTCCGCCAACACAGTCAATGTCTCATCAACTCCTCAAATAAACATGGCCAGTTGGACTACGTCTGTGATGTCAGTGCTCTCGTCAATTGCCACGGAAAATGTAATAAATCCTCTCTGCTGTAGTATTCCTCGTCAGGCTAATATTGGCAAAAGCTTGTCGCTTCTCGGAACATACAAGTTCAGCCGCCTTCATCATGCATCGTTTAACAAAGTCACCGTCGAAATACGGCTTCGATGCTAATGCTATTTCGCTAGCAATTAGGTAGCTGGCTTTTACCGCTGCTTCATTGACTTCTCGGCTCCGGATGAAAGTTGACTGCTGTTTCCTCACACCCGCCAGCAATTCGTTAATCTTTTCTCTTCGTTAATCTTTTCTCTTCTCAGTTGTCCTTGCAACCCGTTTTCGCTGTGATGAGTCTCGTACTGGCGTTGAATATTATATTCCTTCAATACCAAAACTGGTTGCAAACACACCAAGCACAAAGGTTTTCTGTGCATCTCTGTAAATAAATAGGACATGGTCCATTTTTCTTTGAAAATTCTACACTCCTTATCTACTTTTCTCCGTTTGGATAACAACATTTTGGCGAACGAGGGTGTAACGGAGAGGCAGAGACCAAGGTATTAACAACGTCGTAACAAGCAGCAGATGGTGCATTGACACCGTCTGCTGTTTTGAGTCTGTCTCAGTGATGCGGCATGTCTTCTACTCTGATGGAAAGAGTGCGCTCCTTAGCGGATAATCCATGAATTGCAGCAAATAAAAAATATTAATTCCATGTCTTTTATGCATTTTTCCACTTTCAAATTATCCTGCGGGCCTGATCGAACATCCTTGGGGCCGGTTCCGGCCCGCGGGCCGTATGTTTGATCTATGTTGTTTCACTAAAATTTTAACCTAATTGTCGTCAAATGAGTGGTTGCTAGCTTTTAGGTGCATATGTACTGCCGATTGAGGCCCACGAGTATTATCACTGCGATGTTGATCGTCTTGTTTTGAGAATTTGCTTAGTCTCCCCAATGTACTGCTCTTTATAATTTTCATTCTTACAATGTATTGAATAAACTACATTACTTTGTTTTTCATTTGGCAGCCTATCTTTTGGATGCACTATTTTTTGAAATAAGTAGGAATTTTGTGTTGCCAAAGGACTCTGTAGTTTTTCAGAAACTCCTGCAATGTAAGGTACTGCTACTCCTCTCCTTTTTGTATCTTCAGAATTTTTGATTTCATTCCTTATTCGTTCTTTCTGACATTTGTTAAATGACCACTGAGGGTACCCACAGTTTGTGAGTGCTCTCCTGATATGAGTATATCCATCCATCCATCCATTTTCCGTACCGCTTATTCCTCATTAGGGTCGCGGGGGTTGCTGGAGCCTATCTCAGCTGTCTTCGGGCACGAGGCAGGGGACACCCTGAATTGGTTGCCAGCCAATCGCAGGGCACACAAAGACATACAACAGTCACTCTCACACTCACACCTAGGGACAATTTGGAGTGGTCAATCTGCCTGCCATGCATGTTTTTGGAGTGTGGGAGGAAACCGGACGACCCGGAGAACACCCACGCGGGTCCGGGGAGAACATGCAAACTCCACACAGGGAGGCCGGACCGGGACGCGAACCGGCGACCTCTGCACTGTGAAGCCGTTGCGCTAACCACACAACTACCGGGCTATATATATATATATACAGTAAAGTCTCGTTATATCGATATCGGATATATCGATAATCCCGGTTATATCGATACTATTTCTATGCACGCACGGAGAGAAATGCATGCAAACAGGGTCGGATATATCGATAGTCCCGGTTATATCGATATTTTTTCGGACTCCCTTGAATATCGATATAACGAGACTTTACTGTATATATATAAATTATGAAGGAAGTGACGCAACGGCGCACAGTGTGGCAACATGTCCCGCCCATAGTTTCCAGAACAATCTCGAGGAGATTCAGGGTGAGTCGCAATTTTCTGTTGGTCTCGATTAACGCGCATTTTCATGACAATATCTTATTTTGTTTCCCCTTTTGTACTGTCTAGTGTTATCTAATTAGTTCCCTTATTCATTTCGAGTCCAGATTACTTTTTGTGTCATTATTTACTTCACGTTTTGTCGAGTGGAACTTTGAAGCACATGTGCTTCATAGTGCTTTTCTATTGCGCAGTTAATCACAAGACGAAACCCATGCGACTTCACCCATCCCTTCTGCCATACTGTGTTGCAGGTAATAATTGCTTCATTTCGTTTTTATTGTACAATATTTAGTTTCTTCTGTCGTGTTTCATTTGCCCGTGAATGTTCATGGCGGGTTGAACTGTGCGCCCTTACAAGCGCACCGCGTGTTCTGCCGAGTCTCCATGTATGATGCGTTCAGGGACATCATGTAAATAACAATGAACTTGTGTTGTATTCTCTTTTTCTGTAAATAACCACTATACGATCACGCGTTGTTCATTCTGTTTTGTTATCTACAATGTTTTGCATATCCAGAACAATCTCGAGGAGATTCAGGTTAATCACAAGACGAAACCCATGCGACTTCACCCATCCCTTCTGCCATACTGTGTTGCAGAAATAAAAGAAATAAAAAGACACATCCACGCGTCTGGTCTTATTAAGACGGCAGCATCGTGGAGATGAAGACAGTCACTGTTGTGACACCCGTCATATATATATATATATATATATATATATATATATATATATATATATATATATATATATATATATATATATATATATATATATATATATATAATCTTTTCTTTTTTTTCTCCCCAACACCGGAACAAACCATCGTTTGCTCGCACAGACCCTAACATTTCCTCCATCCATATGGTCAGATGTAAACATAAACACACGGGCACACTCACATTTATTTGCTTTTACTTTACATCAACATTTATCCATTCAACATTTGAAGCTCATTCTCAATCACCCGTACACGTAAACAAACACATCCCCTCTGTTGGTCAAGCACGTGCACCCACACTTCATGCACTCGCACACTACAAAAATAAAAAACCTCCTGTCGTGAATATCACAAGAAAAAGCCGTCCGCCCAGATGATTAAGTACGTCTCCCCATGCATCAAAGCCTGAGCCTACTTCTCGTTTCAAAACATTTACTAGCGCTTGCCTGAATCGTGCCACTCATTGTCCTCATGAGCACATGAACTCAGCTGCCAACTGTATTTTGGATCACCACCGGAGAACAAATCCAAAACAGACCTGCGATGATCATCCTTAAGCGACTGCGTTCAAATTTGGTCAGATTCACACAAAAAAAGGAGGAGGTGGAACGGATGGTTTATAATGTGAATATGCAGGATTTAAGAGTGGTACAAATCTCATCAACTCAATTGACTTCAAGTGTGAGTTCTCACTACTCATAGTCTACATAGACAGCCGACTTTGTACATTCTCCACCTTTTTCCAACTGTGGGCAAACTTTTTTTAAAAAAAGGAGGAGTGGCTCCTGCTCTCCCAAAACTTGACATTACATCAGTGCAAGAAAGAAGGCAGGGCCAAGCCTCCTCTTTCCTGGGACTACTGATCAAACCGAAGCATCAGCCTCCCTCTTTTCGCACATGGACCACCCTCTCGTGTTCTCCAACCGGGCCAGGTTGACTGAGCGGCCCTTCGTGTTCAATGAGAGCAAAGATTTAGGGAGTGTGAGGAGAGCATGGCGATTATGAAAACTCAACGCGGCTAGGACCCTGAACTGCATCCCTCAACGTACATCTGCTATACCGCTGACAACCAAGAGAGGTAAGAGGTCATTCTTATATGTAGCGTGAAAAAAATACAAAGAATTCCGATACGCAACATCTTTAACTGGTGCTGTAGAGTAAGTCGCTCAAAATTCAGGAGCCTATGTTGAAAGAAGCAGCTTTTTATTTGTCTTTGACATTTTTTCTGTCTGTCAGACCTCCTCATCGTGAGCAATATGCACAAAGTTTATATGTCATCTCTCAGAACCCAAATAGACTCTGATTAAAGCCGTCTGTTCCAAGAGGGGGAGGGGGGGGATGCTGTGGGATAATTGGCGCAGTCAATAACGTCGAGGCAGTTCAATGTGAAAAACAGGATTCTCCATAAAGTAATATTTGATGCCATATGTTTGCTGTAACTGACCCGGGTAATCAACATGGGCGCTCAATGGAGTCGGCCAGTGGTCAGAAGCAGCAACCCCTATAAAGTTTGGCATATTTATTTACAATAGATGGATTGATATCGCGCAAAAAGGTCTCTCACCGGGAAAGGAAAGCAGCTGGCTCCTCGAAGGCCTTGCGGGCGTGAGTGACAGCAAGGAGGCCGCGTAGGTTAGGGTTGCTGATGAGATCCACAGGCCCGCAGTGAGGAAAACTGTGTAAACACTGTCGCTCCTGTCAGGCCGCGGCCTCCTTGTGAGATTCATATTAGGAGACGGGCAGACGGGGGAGCGAGTGGTGATTGCAGACAGACGGGAAAATGTACCCAGTGGGTGACATCAACTGACTGACAGTGCCAAGGCATTTCTGAGCTCTGACACATAGCCAATTTTCGGTAAATTGTCTTTTCCTTGGTGTGTTAAAAATGTAGGGGGGAGGCAACCTTGGCGGACGTTCTTGACATATAACAGAAATTAATTTAAATACATTTTTCAGCAAGCTATTCTGTTTTTCACATTTGCTTTTGTATTTTAATTTCAACTATCTTAAGCATGTATTTTGGTTCATTGAAACAAGCATAGAAACATTGAATTGACATTGACAGTCAACTTTCCTCCTTTTGTTGATTGTGGCCATTTTAGAAAATTGAGGGGCTCATGAAGTCAGTTTCTCGTTTACTAATTTGCTGTTCCTACTTGAGCCTCTAGATAGCAGCACTTAGCAAAAGCAGGTAACAGTGCGACTGTCCAATATATTCATTCTACATGCAGGCCAGACGTTATTCATTTTATGAAGGAGGCGGCTGGCTGGATGAAAATCGACCATGGGCCACATTTATCCCCCGGGCCGGACTTTACCAGATTTGACAGTCACCGGGAGTTGTTTCAAATGTTTGTGCGTGCGCAGACACTTTCCCACTGTCGCTAAATTGTTGTGATTTAAACCACACACAACCACTTGACATGAAGGAAAGCGTATTTTTCCAGTGACGCTGACAAAGGGGTATTATTCTTCCCTCGGAACAGTTTGGGCTTGGGTAATGCTTTGGGATCTCTCCCATTAACTGTGGTGCGGCCTCATCAGTATGAGCACACATCAAGTGGTGACCACAGGAATGATCCAACCAAACTGTCTTTATGTGTCGAGCTCATTTATTTCTCCCTTTTTTGGCATTTGTTGTAACTCCTCATTGGACTTGTTTGGGGCTCCACTGAGATGCTTGTTGTACAATATTCTGCTTATGGCTTTACCCTCTTGAAAGTCATGTGTTAAAACCAGTGATGCCGCGGTCACACGTGACTCAAAATATGCCAAGTTTTGAGCGATGACTAATAGAAAACAATACATTTTCCAGACAAGTATTCGGACTTAAGTAACTTTTCGGATATCGTTCATGTGGAGAATGTATACAAGTGGGTTTGCGTTAATATCAGGTTATTTACACCCAGTGCTTTGGTTTGAGGATTTGAACCAGTACAATGGATCAAGATTTTCATCCATCAAGTGGTAACAGCTTCCCCACGCTGTTGTGTTGAATCAATCAAGAAATGTGTTGCCAGGTCATCAGTTCAGCTGTGGTTACAAAGAAGAAATAATAATTTCCAACATTTTCTACTGGGAAGAACATACTCTGCATACTGTGCAGAACATGTCCAAAATGGTGACCAGTTTGGGCTCGTCAGCCCAGCCAAATCCAATTATCAACCTATTTATTTGCTCAAAAAAATCCCCCTAACTTTGGAAGAAATAACTCAACGCTCACCATCCACAGCAATCTAACAAGTGGGTTAGGAAAATACCCCAGCATTTTTTTTCCCTGCGTTCTTTATCATCTCGACTATATAGACAGCAGACGGCCTTCTTGGATGGATGTGGACCGCTGTGCCAAAAGCTACTCAAAGTTGGCTGCCTATTAGCCCTACTTTCTTGGCCAAGCCTGTTTTTATTTGAAGGAGGGAACCATCTTTAACTTTCACATATTTGAACGTCAACCGTTTCTTCTCCATTTGATAGCCTGTCAAAACCAATAAGAACCAAAGAACACACGCAATCCTGCCAAAAGTTGACTCAATCGCACAGCACTCGTAAATCAGTCACTCCTCCTCCCCTCGCTACTTCTGAAACCCATCAATTTCCTCTATGTCTTACACTTTTTTTTAAATACCGTCAACCAAGATGGAATAACACATTGAACAGAGTCCAAGTAGCTTAATAAATGTCTTTATTTTGCTGTGTGGATCTGCAAGAGACTGACATTCATTTTCCATGCATATTCTCATCACAAACCAGCACAGGTAAACCGAGGTTCAAGGCACATGTACCGAAGTATTAAAAACAGATCTAAGCACTTACCCATCCCCAGACACCTGATACTGATGTGGTGAGCGCTATAATTAAAGAGAACCCACAAGCAAATGCACTCAAAATATGATTCTTGACAATTTTTGGTAGGTGGGTGGCATGTCTCAAACTCAACCACAAATGAACCAGAGGCCCTGTGTTTCCAAGACGCGTTTTAATTACACAAACCAAAGTCTTTACCATATTGAGCTGGAGTTTGACTTTCACATAACCGCCTTTGCAATTATTTTGAGTTCATCAAATGCATTTGCATTCAAGACCAGCCGTTAGCAATTAACGGGAAGATTTGTGCTCACACAAAAGAAATAAACGTTTAATTTTTCGCCTTTCAAGCTAACATTGTGAGTGGAAATCCACTGGTTGCGTACTGCTAAGTCAGTAATGGGTGCATTGGCAAAGTGTCCAGCTGGTTTTGGGAAATATCAGGCCATTTATTAAAAAGAATTAGCCTGAATACTTTTAAGAATGTTATAAATAGCAGCCAAGATCCTCTGGGCTCAGTGGCACACACATATTAGAAACATATGAGCGACAGAATGGTATTTCTCCACAATAAGGTCATAAAACCTTGAGCCAAAATGTTCTTTATTTCTCTATGTCTTCACAGAAATCCTTGTTTATGGTGACAGATCGAGATTGACAAAATGTGGAGTTGGTTTACTTTGTTTGGTCTGGCACTTTGGAACAACAGTGAAGCCCTCATCAAGAACCCCGTCCTTTCCCGGGCACGACGAGCTCCGGAGGTCAATGGACAAAACAACAGGTGCTCCTACACCTTCCTGGTTCCCGAGCAGAAGATCACAGGCCCCATCTGCGCAGCCAAAGGTCCTGTCCCCGACAGGGACCGAGTGACTCGGCTTGATGTGGCCTCGGTGCGTGACCTTCTGTCAAAGCAGAGGCGGGAAATGGAGACTCTGAAGCTGGTGGTGGACGTGGACGGAAACCTTGTGAATGAGATGAAGCTGATGAGGAAAGAAAGCAGGAACATGAATTCCAGGGTGACCCAGCTCTATATGCAACTGCTGCACGAAATCATCAGAAAGAGGGACAACTCATTGGAGCTGGCTCAATTGGAGACACGCATCCTTAATGCCACCGCTGAGTCACTGCGGCTGTCTTCTCATTACAAAGAACTGGAGGCCAAATATGCTGCCCTCTCAGCCATGGTGAACAACCAGTCAGTGATGATAGGAACTCTGGAAGAAAATTGTATGAAGATGCAGGACCGCAAACAAGAGCCGCCGCCTCTTGGCCCGCCGATGGTGCATGTGGTACCTGAGAACATTCCTGTTAATGTACCGCGTTTCACCAATGAGATCCGGGGTGATAATAGTGGAAACTTTGCCCGCGAAAGAGGGTCTCGCTCCGGGCCTTCACCAACGGGTAGCACCCTGGAGGTCCAGAAACCTCCTCAGACAAACTTTAGTGCTGAAGGTGAGTAAAGTGTACACGCACAAATTAGAATAATGATGATGACTGGGGGTGTATATATATATATATATATATATATATATATATATATATATATATGAAGAACATGAAGGCTTTAGGATGCGCCTTATCTACCGGAAAATACGCAGCAAATACTTATACGCAGGTGCACCTTATATGTGAAGTAATATTGTGCCACAACAGGTTTCGCAACTACTTTCAGCAACCATCGACTCAATTTCCCCCAGTATAAGTAGTGCGTGGTGCAGGCTGGACATATAAAAAGTAATTTTATTCATTCTTCAAAGGTTCCCCTTATAGTCCAGTGCACCTGATATACTGAAAAGTTTGAGAATACACCATTCATTGGCGGTGCATCTTATACTCCGGTGCGCCATAAACATTGGAATTTATGATGTGGTGTGTGCGTGTGTGTGTGTGTGTGTGTGTGTGTGTGTGTGTGTGTGTGTGTGTGTGTGTGTGTGTGTGTGTGTGTGTGTGTGTGTGTGTGTGTGTGTGCGTGTGCGCGCGCGTGTGTATGTGTGTGTGTTTGCGTGTGTGTGCATGTGTGCGTGTGCGTGCGTGCGTGTGTGTGTGTGTATTCAGAAAGGTTTTACATGTTATCAGCAATTAAGTACAACAAGTACGTTTGCATGTACTTATTGGACTTCAATAGGCCTTTCTATGAATGTATTCATTCATTTGTAGAGCATTTACTACTACCCTAATAAAATGAATCACAGTGCTGTTTAAGTTCAAGTGATCCAGTAGCCCCTTTTTCAAACGTTAAAAGAGCTGCAAATTCAGCTGCTGTTGGACTCCTTGCTCAACAAAAAGCCCAACTACTCGTATGGAAATAAAAATGTCATGTCTGAAGTGAGGCTAGGGATTTAAAGCAGAGCAAAGAAAATCTCACTAGC
Source organism: Hippocampus bargibanti (assembly GCF_051943395.1). Taxonomy (NCBI): domain Eukaryota; kingdom Metazoa; phylum Chordata; class Actinopteri; order Syngnathiformes; family Syngnathidae; genus Hippocampus; species Hippocampus bargibanti. The sequence goes on along the minus strand of NC_142744.1, from coordinate 14,775,694 downwards.
TCGGTTTTGCTCATCAACAGAAATTCCTTGCACATTTAGCTCACCCTCATCCAAGAATAATAAAGTGTGTAAGGTTTCTGCACAGCTGTATATGGAAGTGATTCCATTCAAGACTGTTCCATTGCATCGCAGACATGAACTAAACCCAAACTGCCATAATAGGCTCAGACCACTAAGTGCCTTTGGGATACCATATCCACTGCTTCATATTTCCTAAACTACACCATGAAGAAAAATGAAAAGATTATCTATTTATGTTGCTTTGATATCATTAATTGCATATGGTTTACTTTGCTGCTGACTGTAACGCTGCACGTGATTATAACTGAGAATCCCGAGCACAAGGAAATGCTTTGATGGCAAGCAGACACAATGTATCCAGTCATTAAAGAAGAAAGGGGCTAAATAATTAACAAAGTGACTTCATTAGCCCCTCTTTCCTCTGCTTCTCTCCCACTATTACTCGGCCAGGCTCTGAGAGATCGTTTGCTCAACCAGACGTCAAACAAATTGGCAAGGTTTTTGTTTGAAACATTTACCTCATCCAATGTTGCAGCAAGGGATTTGGAATTTGAATTGAAGGGTCTTCTGAATGATCCATATTCATCTCCAAATGAGAAATACAATTGAAAGACAACCCAAAACATAAGCTTTGGCAGTATACTAGTGTCATAGCTGCAGGAACTAAGCAGATGAACAAATTACAAAATTACAAATTGTGTATTTCGTCAAAGTGTCTCTGTTGAATTGTCTCACATCCCACGAGATGTTTGCCGTTTGTTCATCATTTAAGTCTTTACTAACAAATTGGATGAACAAGTTGTCATAATACGAGTCCTTCTTGCCCAAAAGGTCCATTCAGAGACTGTCTGGAAGCTCAAGAGGCCGGCCACGTTATCAGTGGCATGTATCTGATCAAACCTGACGAAGCCGAGAAGTCCCTCCAAGTCTGGTGTGAGCAGGATATGGACAACGGAGGCTGGACTGTGATTCAGAGTCGAAAAGACGGCTCTGTTAACTTCTTCAGGAACTGGGAAAACTACAAGGTGATTACACTGACACAGTTTGGTGTTTCCTCAACCTCAGAGTGCTTCAGCCAAAGATAACACTGTTGCTTTTATGGGACCTGCAGGAATCTTGTGAGGGTGGGCGAAGGAGCGTCTTTCCCTTCGGCCGGAATCATTCTGTTTTTATTGTGAAAATATAATGTCGCATCAGCAGTGTTATTCATCCCTGGTTTTTTACTTGGAGGTTTCCATGATGAAACATTAGATGGCTTGCTGGAAAGGTATGTTCCACAGAGTCAATCTGTCGGGGCTTCTTTCCAAAACCGCAACTCCTTTTGTGCCTTCCCGGATGCATGGCTGGATGTTTAAGTGCATGCCACTATACACGGGCTCTCTCATCAAAGATCCGTCAAGAATACTGTAGGTGAAGTATATCACCACTGCAAGCCTTGGTTGATAATTCAATGATTCATTCAATATAAGAATGTTGACATTTTGAGTTAAATTGCCCTCCTTTTGACATTGATTACCCTCTGTGCTCTCTCACAAAGCCACAACAAGCACGCACCAGCACACACACACACACACACACACACACACACACACACACACACACGCACACACACACGCACGCACACACACACACACACACACACACACACACACACACACACACACACACACACACACACACACACACACACACACACACACACAGCTCAAGACCTCAACCATGTTTATGGAGTAAAGTGTGATGGAGGCAAACGGCCAGACTTTCAGATCGTTCAAGCCAGTTAGTGATTGTGATTCACGAGGTCCATCACGGTTGACTGGACTAGCAGTTAAAGCACTGGTGGTTATTTTCCAAATGAACACTTCACGTTTTCTGCACACAAAAAATAGATTGGAGCCTTCCCTTCAAACCAGAAAACTGTTGGCCACATTGTCCCCATCCAAAAATTAATGATCCTGTGGGTATTCTGTGAAGAATAAAATTGAAAGTTGAAGATATGACTTTCTTTGAGACCAATAATCGCAGAAAATCCTTCAAAATATTTATCCAGTGTGCTGGATCAAATCCTCAACCCAGTTGAGGTAAACCCAGTATGGGGTAAACAAAAACCAGCGTCGACCACTGTTTTACCCACTTGTAGTTACTTTTAAACCTGCCTTCATAAGAGTGCAAGAATAATTTTCTCGAACTTTCTTAAACCTTCAATTTATTCTTCTTGTCACTCAGAGCGGATTTGGCAACACAGATGGGGAGTACTGGCTGGGGCTAGAGGGCATTTACAAGCTGGGACGTCAGGCCGACTACAAGCTCCAGGTGGAGCTGGAAGACTGGATGGACAAGAAGGTGTACGCTCAGTACAGCAGCTTCCACCTGGAGCCTGAGAGCGAGGGCTACCGTCTGCGGTTGGGTACATATCGAGGCAACGCAGGCGACTCCCTCAGTAGCCACAACGGCAAACAGTTTACGACTCTGGATCGGGATAAGGATGCCTTCTCAGGTACGCTCAACTTAATCTGCTATTCCTCTACTAGCCGGGCTGACATCGCAGTCACAAACTTCCCATTGCACTGCTCTAAATGTCCAGAAAGCCATCTCGACAAGAGTAAACGTTCCAAGTCAGAAATCTGATTATTATAACTCATTGAAGCAATGGTGCATCATTTTGTTCGCAATTTACAATTTCAGCAGAACTTTTCCTTGTCTAAAGTCAGACATTACAATTTTTGCATCTTCCAATACACCAAACGTTTTCAGTCATTCATTCGTTCATATTAAATAGCAGTGGTTGGGACGTGGATTTCATCGCTCAGCCTTAGACGTGTGAATCAATCCAGACTGAAAAGAGTGTGGTCTGATTTACTACAAGTCAACAAGTGGGTACCATTAGCCCGGAAATAACTGACCGACCTTTCTTAACTTGTTTATTGCCAGACAATGTGCAAACATGTGTCCACTCCAATGCCAGGGTTTTTGTCATCATCACCCAAATTCCAGGACCCACAGAATATTGAGTTTTAGGACTACATAAACATCCAATTCAGCGTTGCATCAGAAAAACAGTTAATTCCTAAATAATATGGTTCTGGATTTATATGAGCTTGAAATGAGGGCGGCTGTCCAAAATACAATGCAATACATACATATTGGTTTATACATCACTCTAACAACAGCTTGAACTGGAACAAAGCACTAACATGGAAAAAGGGAAATAATGCCCGCTTGTGGAAGGGAAAAACATCACCAGAAGTCTGGATAGCGCTTTATCGGCACCCAAGCAAGAAAAAACAAAACCTGAACTATCGATACGTCTGTGTAAGCTCTCAGTCGTACAGGAGTGGTCCATCGATGAAAAGGTTTCTTCAGCCGTCATCTGTACTTTTTTGAAGGTGTCGGACGTGTCACTTCTTATCCAAGAAACTTCGTCAGCAAACTAAAGCCTTACTGGTAGTTTAGGCCCTATATATATCCCTACTCTCCAGACATGGCGGTGCCAGACTCTACTATGATAGGTCCCTGCTCTCAGGTTGGGGGAGCAGAGGACTACTCCCTGCAGCTGCTCCACTGATAGTTCCTATCGTTCTGACTAACGACTGGCCTGATTGCCCCATTTCGACCGGTATCACCTCATCGCTGAACTATCGATGAAAAGGTTTCTTCAGCCGTCATCTGTACTTCTTTGAAGGTGTCAGACGTTTCGCTTCTCATCCAAGAGGCTTCGTCAGCAGACTAAAATTTTGCTGGTAGCTCTGGCCCTATACATATATATATATATATATTTTATATTTATATATTTTATATATACATATATATATATATATATATATATATATATATATATATATATATATATATATATACAGTAATTATAGTGCCATATATCTATATATATATATCTATATATCTATATATCTATTCTCCAACCAAATCCATTTGTATATATATATAATAGTAATAAGAAAAAAATGGTTGCCCCATTTCGACCGGTATCACCTCATCGCTGAACTATCTATGAAAAGGTTTCTTCATATATATTTCTTCATATATATATATATATATATATATATATATATATATATATATATATATATATATATATATATATATATATATATATATATATATATATGTGACGGGTGTCACAACAGTGACTGTCTTCATCCCCACGATGCTGCCGTATAATGAAGACGAGACGCGTGGATGTGTCTTTTTATTTCTTTTATTTCTGCAACACAGTATGGCAGAAGGGATGGGTGAAGTCGCATGGGTTTCGTCTTGTGATTAACCTGAATCTCCTCGAGATTGTTCTGGATATGCAAAACATTGTAGATAACAAAACAGAATGAACAACGCGTGATCGTATAGTGGTTATTTACAGAAAAAGAGAATACAACACAAGTTCACTGTTATTTACAAGATGTCCCTGAACGCATCATGGGCGGAGACTCGGCAGAACACGCGGTGCGCTTGTAATGGCGCCACCCGCCACGGACACTCACGGGCAAATGAAACACGACACAAGAAACTAAATATTGTTCAATAAAAACGAAATGAAACAATTATTACCTGCAACACAGTATGGCAGAAGGGATGGGTGAAGTCGCATGGGTTTCGTCTTGTGATTAACTGCGATAGAAAAGCACATATGCTCCAAAGTTCCACTCGACAAAACGTGAAGTAAATAATGACACAAAAAGTAATCTGGACTCGAAATGAATAAGGGAACTAATTAGATAACACTAGACAGTACAAAAGGGGAAACGAAATAAGATATTGTCATGAAAATACGCGTTAATCAAGACCAACAGAAAATTGCGACTCACCCTGAATCTCCTCGAGATTGTTCTGGAAACTATGGGCGGGACATAGTGCCACACTGTGCGCCGTTGCGTCACTTCCTTCATAATTTAATAATCTAAGCGCACAACTCCGTTACATATATTAGCTATATAGTATATATATATATATATATATATATATATATATATATATATATATATATATAAGGAATATATATTATATATATTGTTATATATATATATATATATATATATATATATCTACTGGCAGCTAATTTAAGTGTGGCCTTAAACAGCAGAAGGATGTCTCTGCAGAAGTTGGCAGCAATACATATTGAATGAGTTAATGATGTCCATTTTTTTCTTGAAACGTCCGTCTTGAAAATGGCTTCAACAGTAATTCTCCAACCAAATCCATTTGTTCTCCTCCTTCAGCTATTGTGGGTTGATAAAACTAAATCAACACAATGTTTTTCCTTATGCAGCCCGCTACAGATACAGTGTGCTTGCTCTGGCCAATACGCTCTTGTCACTAGCGGCGAGTAATAAGAGCAGTTTTCCCTGACGTCGACCAGCGCCTTCGAGAAGAACCCCTTTTGGGTTGCCAACTTAAAATCTGATTGGTTCGAGCAACAGTTTGATCGACATACAGTGATACCTCAGTTTACGAACCCCTTGGTTTACGAACTTTTCGGTTTACGAATGTTACATTTATGAAAATTTTACCTGGGCAGACGAACTATTTTTCAGGATACACACGGAGCTGCTATAATGAGTAATGTGTCGTTTGCGAACTGGCCCGTTCTCCTAACAAGAAAATGGTGGCCGACTGTTTTGTCCACTATTCCCCGCCCCCAATCTTCGGTTAAAGCCACGTGATTGGTCAAGAACGCAGCAGTGAGGGGGTGGGGGTTACAGACAGAGAGAGAGTGAGGCCGTTCTCCCAAAAACAAAATGGCGTCTTCGGTTAAAGCCACATCATTGGTCAAGAACGCAGCAGTGTGTGTGTGTGTGTGGGGGGGGGGGGGGGGGGGGGGGGGGGGGGGTAAAAATTAAAGAGACAGGTAGACGACAGAAAGAGTGAGAAAACACACACACACGCACGAAAGGGAGATGACAGAGCTTGAAACAAAAAAAACAAAAGTGAAAAAAAACAAAAGTGAAATGGTGAGAAAATGGATAGAAAACAGTGAAATTTGGACTTGTTTCAACTTTGATAGTTCAAAAGCAGAGTGTATACTGGAAGGGTAAAAGCCATCTGTACACTTGATGCAAAAAGCTATCAACCCAGCTAAAAAAAAAGCTGAAAAAGGTAAAATTATTGCAGAGAAAGCACCTACAAGGGATCATTCCTCAAGATGGTGAAAGAAGAAGGCTACGTTCCTCATCAAGTGTTTAATGCTGATGAAACCGGCCACTCCATTCCATTAAGCCCGGGGTCGGGAACATATGGCTCGCGAGCATTATATGGCTCTTTTGATGATTGCATATGGCTCGCCGATAAAACTAAATTTTTTGCTGTTCATTTCCTGTTGGGGCTGCAGTTGGGGGAAAGCGCAATTTTGATTGGATGACACTGACCTCGGTTGGCGGAAAGCGCAGTTTTGATTGCATGATACTGGCCGTCATGTTGAAACAGGTAAACACCCCTTTAAATGATCCCGACGAGTACACTTCAGCTTGAATGCACCGGACGATACGCCTTTGAGGAGAGAAAAGATTCTGATTCTAATTTGCTATGAAACAATACCCTCAATGAAACAGTCGAATGTCAGTGAAATTTTGACAAGCCCCATGTTAACGTTAGCATCAATATACTTCTGTGAGAAGTATGTTGCATAGCAAGTGTGGAAGCTAATGGGCCATGTGCAGGCTAGCTAGCAGTAACTTCACGTGTGGACCCGGCAAGTTGACTTTCATTCCGATCGTATCGATTCGTTCCAATTGGCTGGATTTTTACCAATCGTGAGGAATGGAAAACCATTCATGTTAACGGTGAGTACTAACTCATAGTTATTTTAAATAATACATTCTGACATTTTGTTGGAAAGTGGCCGCACGTGCGTCTGTGTGCGTGCGTGCGTGTGTGTGTGTGTGTGTGTGTGTGTGTGTGTGTGTGTGTGTGTGTGTGTGTGTGTGTGTGTGCGCGCGCGAGCGAGCTCCCGTGTTGTGGCTCTCACTGAAAAACATTTCTAAAAACTTTACTTTTATGGCTCTCTAAGTGAAAAAGGTTCCCGATCCCTGCACTAAGCCATCAACGACCATCATAAAGGTAAATAAAACGACTTTATTATATAGTCTAGTTTATTTCTTTAATTATAATACCATAGCACATTTATTATACATAAAATAAGGTATATGTGTGTAGTTCTAAGGCTTAGAAAATTAGAAAGTAGAAAATTGTGTTTTATGGGGCCCTGGGAACGGATTTTCTCATTTTAATGGTTTCCTGTGGGAAATTAATTTTTGGGATACACACTTTTCGCCTTACACACTCTGTCTGGGAACCAATTAAGTTCGTAAGCGAAGGTAAATTTCTCCACTGCGAGACATAATAAAGGCAAATCCAATCCAATCACTGTATTTGAATCGACGGCCCGCAGAACTGATTGTGAAGGCGTCCAGGTAGATTTCTGACCCTGGTAATAAATGATGGCTGAAATGTGATTGGTTAAATGCTTAAATACAAGAACACGCATTTGGAAGCAGCACAACAGGGGAAAAGTAATGAAAGGAAGCTGAAAGACAATTTTAAATTATTTTATAAGAATTCATGGACATGATATAATTAACATCAGTATGTGATTCAGATATTTTTAGGCCTGCAGAGAAGGTCTTGCAGGTCCTGACGGTCCGCCACTGCTAAAAAGCATTAAACAGGCGTTCACCAAGCACTTAATTCACTTTAGCATTATTTCCGACAATAAGTGGTTATAAAGTCATGTTCCTGTATTTTAGCTTCTACTTTTGAAATCAAAGTCTCATCCTAACTTCCCATTGCAGGTAATTGTGCCCATTTCCACAAAGGAGGCTGGTGGTACAATGCTTGCGGCCAAGCCAATCTGAATGGCGTGTGGTACACTGGAGGCGTCTACAGAAGCAAATTCCAAGATGGCATCTTCTGGGCTGACTACGGCGGCGGCTTCTACTCCATGAAGTCTGTCCGCCTGATGATTCGGCCCATCGATGGATGAAGCGACACTGGACCGTGTTGGTCCACTCACCAAACTTGAAGCTCCTTATAAAGTGCGATGTCAAAGGTGATCGTTGATGGGAGGGTTCCATCAGGTCAACATCAGTAGTGTATAGCGATCCCTCCTTTTTCAGGTTGGACTGCTCTCTTTATACGTACATGCATATCGCTAAAGAAACATAAATAGTGACATTGGGGATGTATCTATAAGATGTATGGATCTATAAGATGTATGATTCCCCTAAGCAATCATTTTAGAACACAAATGAAGGAAAATGAATGACTGCAGGTGCAGTTTAATCAATGTTATGCAACACGATATTGGAACATATTTAATTCCACAGCCTTTGTTTTCCCTGATCCCCTGCTACGTCCGAACAGCAGCTGTAAGGATTAAACTGCTAATGCTGCTCTTCCTACCTCACTGCCAAGATAAACATTTGTAGGAAGAACACATTTTTGGGATTTAACTTGTGCTATAGTTCCTAGAAACTGGAAATTAGCGCTTTATTTTGACTCAGCTCCCTTGAAAAAGGCTTTTTGTTTTTTCTGAACACTTATTGTGACCTTTGTGAGATATGTTGGAGCAGAAATTATAATTTATGTGTCCAATTAACTTAACATGAGAATGAAAAGGGCCAGGTGTCCTGAGGAATAGGATGTGTAGCAGTCATTTCGTGTGCGTTCTCACAGTATGGACATGTGTTGCTTGTTTTATTCATTTGCTTTTGGTGAGCCTCCCGGAGTAGCAGTTGTGAAATGGTGTGTTGTTTTGCAGAGTTTAAAGAGTTATAGCCCCTTAGACAAACGATGAGAAACACATTTCATGAGGCCAGACATGGTGGAGTGAAGGGGAGGAGCAAGGGGTGTATTGGGATGGAATCACTCCAGATTTCCAAGTTGGTCCCGCGTAACCCCTTTTAAATACAGACATTTACATTCTTTTCACACAAAAAACTGCTTGAACTATTCGTTTTCGTCACAGGTCAGTGCACAATATGAACGCCAAGTTTGCCCTCTTCTCGAGAAGAGGAGTGAACATACAACACGTAAATAAGAAGCCTTTGGTTCCCAAAACTGAAAATCGTCTGCCTTATTACCGTATTTTCCCATGTATAAGGTGCACCCCTAATGAATTATATATTTTTAAAATTTCCATCTATCAGGCGTATCAGACTAGAAGGCGCACCTTCAATGAATGAATGATAGTTTTCCAAATATAATATATGACTATATAAAAGTTTCCCAAATATAAAGCACACCACATTATAAGGCGCTATAATAGAGGCTTAGGTTCCGCACTACTTCTTCTACACAGGGAAATGGAGTCGGTGGCTGCTGACAGCATTTGCGAGACCAGTTGTTGCTCAATATTACTTCACATATAAGGCGCACCTGCGTATGAGACGCAGGGTCATTTTTTGAAGAAATTCAAGGATTTTGGGTGGGCCTTATACACCAGAAAATACAGGACTCCATCGGCTGTCCCCTCCGGTTTAATTGCAGATCTAGCAACCTCCCTTGTGAGATTCTGTGCATTTTTCATGATCAAGTTACGATTCATGTGTGTTATTCTTTATTGAGACGACACACACATTCCGAGTTTATCTTAAAGTTGTGAATAGCGCAGATAAACGCTAGTATTAAACCGAGTGGAAGAAACAGATTTTTTTTCTCGGCAAAGAAAAGATGTCAGAATGACGTTCGGGAACATTCTGTACTTGACTTCATTGAAATGAGGAATTCTGTTCAACACTGATGGTTGAGTGATCCTTGTTGTTGCAGCAACAAGTTGACAGAAGGAAGATATATTTCAGAATGACATTTCATCCAGCCCCGCATTTTTGTGGATGAGTGGAAAAGAGCTAGTCATCACTTCATGTGTGACTCATAACCACAATAATTTATTACATTTTCTGAGAGTATTTGTCAAGCCATTATTTGTTTGTGTTTTTCAAACATTGAGACTTTTTACTCATTTTCTGCTTTGTCGTGCAAAATCATACATACCGTTTTTTTTTTGTTTTCTTTTGTTTTTGTTTGATACATTGAAAAGGGCAAAAAGAAATTAACATCGTATGTTCATCTTATTATATTCAAATTCACGTTAACCCTTTCAGGTACACAGGTTACTACAGCAGACAGCTTATTGTGTTATCAGAATCAAATAGTCTTTAATAGTCCCACAATGGGGAAGTTTGCTATCTACAGCAGCAAAATTGAAAGGGTTGAGGTGGGGTGTCAAAGGCGAAAAGAAAGTATTCTATGCACAAAAGCAAATGTCAGGAGACTGAAACGTACAACTGGACAAGTGGAATTCTCGGGTCGGCGGGAGTGCGGTTAGCTCTGCAAAAATTGGTTCACACCATGACGTCATCGCAAGAGGTGCAGGAAGAGGTCCTCCATAAAGTCCCTTGTGGCTATATGGGTATTCAAGGACTTTCCAAGAGCAATTGGGACAAGTGACACTCCTCAGTGCTCGCTTGTGAGCGGTGTTTACTTTGTGAAACTTGATTGTTTATTGTATTCCAATGTTCTACCAACGGGATGGCATCACCAAAGAAAGACTTTCTACGGAGGATCTGTGGAGCTCCGTGCTGCTTGCAAAATTACATCTGGCGGTGACTCATCGGCCCAAGTTTGTGTCTTTAACAGACAGGATGTGAAGCTGTTTTCAATGAAAATAAGGCACCACCACTAATTTATTCGCGTTGGACAGGACATTATACCACCTAAGAATGTTCATTCCTGTGTGCCCTTTTGATTTAAAGCTGAACAGACGCTTGTTTAAAATGGATAATCATTTGAATGGATCTGGAAAGGATCAGTCTGCCACAGATTGATGCAGTTTCCATTCCCAGTTTATTCATGGGAGTTTCCGTGTTGCCGCGAAACACGCGGGCCAATGCTGAAAATGTGAAAATGAGACTGATTTAACATAGGGTTGTTTAATTGTAGGGAGACATTAACCAAGTAAGGAACCAATACAAACCAAATAAAACAATCAAATGAACACTGGAAACAAAGCGTGGCGTGCTGCATGTACGTGTGCATATTGCATAGTTTCCGATGTTACACGACATTTCATTCTGGTTTATTGAATTTCCTGATGTGATCGAATAGTAAACACTTAGAGCACTATAAAGTCAGCATTAGTCATTCAACCGCAGGACCCAGCAGTCCATAACAGCAAAAAATAACTTTATGGGGGCTACAGATTCCATTCCGCAGTTTGTGTAAGACCTTATCGAAACATTCACAAGCACCAAAGGGTACATTGGGCTGACTAGTCAACTGTTGATTCAAAATAAAACGCAAACCACTTGGGAGACAAACAAAAATACAAAAGCACTTTGTTCATTTGTATTCAGAATGCTTTTATGACACATTTGTGTTTGGTGGATTTTTTTTATACTTTCACAGTGCATCATTCAAATACATTTTTACCTTTGGAAAGCAAGCCATGTGTTTTTTGTTTTTGTGTTTTGAACGTGTCTCTGGGATGAGCACCACAAAACCGAACAGAATGCAGCTGTGACGCACACAACGGGAGCAGTTCAGAGTTAATATTTATCGAATGCGATGGGAAAAAAAAAACATGTAAATATAATAAATTGTACTCACCACGCATACTAACTATTAAATGTATTCAGATGTTCAAATAACTACTAATGTGTTTTGGTATGACACAGATGAAACGTTACTATTTGTTTAAAGAGATATCCCCACTGCTAATATATATTTTAGTTGCATAAGTCAGGGGACCTTGGACGTTAGGTTTACATTGCAGTCCGTAGAGGCCAAGATCCGATTAGACAAAAAAAAAAAGAAGAATCAAACACCCTCATACAGAACAGTCTATTTCATGTAACAAACATAATACTCAGGTTAGGTTATAAAAGAGGATGAACAGAACATTTTGGGAGCCAGCGTTACCATCTTGGAGAGTTGAATTCCATCCCAGGCTGCACCATTGCTACAAGTTTGGAAAGGTCATCCTATCTCTTCAATGAGATTGCCCTCGTAAATTGTCGATCGCTTTTAACCCATCATAAATGAGAAGCGATTAAGCTAAAAAAATAGCAACTGGAGAAAAATATGTGTTTGCCATAAGCAGGAAAGAGCTTAACTACAGGCGCAATTCACAAGCTTGGTTGTCTGAACATCCCATAAATACGTGTTTTCCAAAAGGTTTTATAGTGGGATAAAATGTACTGACAAGATATAACACACACATAATCCAAATATTATACTTAAGCATCTGCAATTATTCTGTACACTTGTGTTCTGGCAACAGAATTACACACGTGACAAACATTATTTTCCACAAAGATTTTAAGTCTTTCCATTGGAACAATGAAGATGAGGTCTCTGACATCATATTTTAGGAGAACATCAAGGAATAATAAATCCTGTTTTGTGTATCTCGTTCAGCAGTATGGCCCCAAAACCATTTGCTTGACTACACCAATAATATACATACAGTGAGACCTCAACTTACAAACACCTTGTCTTACAAACTTTTCGTCTTACAAACGTCACATTTATGAAAATGAAACCTTATAATAAGCACTATTTTCATAATACACACCCACCACGGCTGGCAGAGTGATCTTCGGCGGAAGCACATGAACGAACAGCACAATACAATAGCACATTTATTATACATAGAATAAGGTACGTTGTGTGTAGTTGTTTAGGCTTATTTAGTTGAAAAGTATATTTTATGGAAACCCGGGAACGGATTATTCCCATTTTAATGTTTTTTTTAGATACACACTTTTCGCCTTACACACTCTGTCTGGGAACCAATTAAGTTCGTAAGTTGAGGTCTCTCTCTCTCTCTCTCTCTCTCCATTTTAATGGTTTCCTATGGGAAATTATTTTTTGAGATACACACTTTTCGCCTTACACACCCTGTCTGGGAACCAATTAAGTTCGTAAGTTGAGGTCTCACTGTATATATATTTGAACAGCTGGACAGAATGTCAGTCATAAAACACGAGTAGAGGAGATCATTTGAATTTTCCATTATCTTGGAAAAGGCTAACAGAGAGCATCAACACTGATACTTGTATTGTGCACTGGGACGAAAGACATCCAAAACATGTTACTTCTTAGCAGTAAAGGTTTAACATGAATAATAAAGTCCAAAACAGGAAAAGAGGCCAAGAGATGTGTTCTGTGAAAGATTTATATATTCAAAACAGGCAAACTAACAGGAGCACACATTGCATGTGCATAGTGTCACATTGGACCTTTTAAATTCTTAAAAAGTGTATTTTTAACGCAGTATTTTGAAAGCCTAGTTGAATGAGATAATGAGTGAAAGAGAGAGAGAGAGAGAGAGAGAGAGAGAGAGAGAGAGAGAGAGAGAGAGAGAGAGAGAGAGAGAGAGAGAGAGAGAGAGAGAGAGAGAGAGAGAGAGAGAGAGAGAGAGAGAGAGAGAGAGAGAGAGAGAGAGAGAGAGAGAGAGAGAGAGAGACGAGGCGGGGCGGGGCCGACAATGGTATTTTGCTGCTACCTAGTGGTTCGTTAGTTTCATATGTTTTGGGTGTTTTTTGTATACTCGTTTTTTCGTCTCCTACACATTAATGTGAAGCAAATAAAACAACGAGGTGTATTAAATTTATTATTTTTTGAAACAAAATAAAAATACAGCCCATACTGTATATTAGAAATATGAAATGTTCATTTGAATGAATTAAGACAAAAAATAACAAAAATTACGTTTAAGCCACACAGTTATACTTCCGTTTTTACTTTTTTGCCTTTGCAATAAAGTTTTGAGTTCCGCATATCAGTCGCGGGGTGATGACGCAAAGTATAACTCCATGTCCACTATGGCATCTCATGGTAGTGAGCTTGAAATCGCGAAGAAGAATTTAACTGATGCTATTGGCGATAATGTAAAACGGTGAGTAGACACTTACCTTATAGTTACGTGAGACTTTGCTTTGTATGTTTTAGAGATTCAAAATTATTTAGCCATCTCCGAAGTGTGAGTCGGTGCGTGTGCGGCTAGCTTTCACACTGAAGTCGCCACATTGCTTCTTCATTCATGTCGTTTTCAAAATAATAGCAGCCTGAGTTGATTCATTGTCATGCTACTTTATTGTTATGAAACCGGCACCGGTAAATGTAAAAATGTCAAGTTTCTAAATCCCTATAATGTAATTATTTTGCTGTTCAAGTCTCTTCTAACCCGACATGATGAGGCCTCAACAAAAGTACAATTGTAAAATCTCAACATTCCGTTCAAAACCAACGTGATGACAGATTAAGTTACGTGCCTGTTGATTATCTGCCCATATGCAGTTACTGGGCAAACCTGAAACTGTGGTTCAAGCAGAAGATCAGCAAGGAAGATTTTGATATTGAGGCGCGACGTTTGTTGGCACAGGAAAATGGTTTGTACTTTATCAATAAAAATGATGCTTGATGTTGTTTTTCAAAACCAAAACTATTCGACCAGTTTTTACACACATTCTCTCTGTGCAGTTCATGTTCACAATGACTTCCTCTTGGCAATTCTGACACGCTGCCAGATCATTGTCTCCACTCCTGGTTAGTTGAATTAATCATTTGTTTATCATTGGCATGGTTTGTTGGAACCGTTTGATCTGCATACGTACTACGTATGGTTTGAAAAGAAATATGCAGCATCAATTTATGTTCTTGTGACGATGACTCAGATTTGATTTCTATTCCATCTGTTTTTTATGAAACGGGCAGCTTTTGGTTGCACTCATAAGGTTTGCTGGGAAAAAACGGCCACCCGCTGCCACATCTTAAAAATAATGCAGTTTATCTATACTTTTCCTTCCTCCAGAGGGCGTTGGGCAGTTACAGTGGCAAGGTGGCTGTGCTTCAAAGCCAGGCAAACCCAAAGGAAAGAAGAAATGTTCCACTCGACAAAAATTTGATGTGAGCGTTCCATTTTAAAACCATGTACTATATGTTTGGTTACACCCAATGACTAACCGGAGTACTACAAAAATCAGATGAATGACATTTCAGAATAACAAAGTTTTCTCATGGAATCGATACATCCTGTTTGGTCCTCAGCATCGTTTCCAGCCTCATAACCCTCTGAGTGGCGCACAGCCAATCAGCCCACGGGAGACGGTTGATGAGGATGAGGAACTGCGACTCAGTGCCCACACTTGGCTGTTGCCCACACGGGGTCAACTGGAGGCCCGCATGATGGTGACAGCCTTTGAACTGGGTCTGGATAATATCACAGAGGATGCGGTCAGTGCAATGGCCTATGCTGTGGAGGTGAGTTGGAAAGAGATACTGTCACACCTTAAAGGACAACCGACGCCCCCGGACAAGTTGTATTCATAATTTGTAAAATTGCTTCAAATGGCTTCTACTGAGCGTATTATACAAAGATTCCACCGCATATAGCTATATTTTACGTTTTAAGACTCGCGCTGAATATTCCGGAAGTCTTGTTTTTGAGTTGGTGAGGAGTCCTGGCGTCACTGAAGGAACGCCTGTGACCGAGAAAGGACACATTGTAGCAGTCCTTTCATGGTGCCTATGCATTTTGCGGTACTTTGTTTGGTCTGAATAACTTCGTGTTGATCCGTGTTGATGGCGAAATTAGAAGGAAAACACATAAATAACGCGATGGTGACTTGTTCTGTGTTGCACCAAGACTTGTATTGGATATTCGCTGACAAAACTTCCCAGGAAGCAATTTCCACGGAGCTTTGTCGCCATCTTCTGCTTTTTTTGGGTACTGTGAGTACTAACGAGTTTGTCTCTACATTTCTCTCCAGATGCCTCAAAAACACCGGAATAAATTCTTTCATCGATTGCAAACATGTATGCTTTCCTCTTCAGAACTATTTGAATCATATTCATAACTGGATGAGTAACAAGAAAGCATCTTTTCCCAATCTAAAGCCATTGTTTTGATTCTCGAGCAAGGCAAGACGTCTTGGCGTGACACCACGAACAAGGGGGAGGTACCTTCTGAAACTGGCGACTTCCGGTTTCAATTTGTTTGTTTTTTTTCGGAGAATAAGCTTTCTTGTTACACATCCAGTTATGAATATGATTCAAATAGTTCTGAAGAGGAAAGCATACATGTTTGCAATCGATTAAATAATTTCTTCCGTGCCATTTTGACGCAACATCGGGGGGGAAATTGATCACCAAAAAAGCGGCAGAAAATGGCGTCCAACCTTCTGTAAGGAATTAATCACCACAGCCTGATAAATTCCTTCCATGGAGCTTGGTCGCCCTCTTCTGGCTGCTCTTTGGTGCAACACGAAGTTATTCAGACCAAACAAAGTACCGCAAAATGCATAGGCACCATGAAAGGACTGCTACAATGTGTCCTTTCTCGGTCAGAGGCGTTCCTTCAGTGACGTCAGGACTACTCAGCAACTCAAAAACAAGACTTCCGGAATATTCAGCGCGAGTCTTAAAATGTAAAATATAGCTATATGCGGTGGAATCTTATTAAAATACGCTCAGTAGAAGTCATTTGAAGCCATTTTACAAATTATGGACACAACTTGTCCGGAGACGTCGGTTGTCCTTTAAGAATTTTTGTATGGATTCAAATAATTATTGACGAATTCAATGGAACTATTTTCCTGTGATCAAGGACAGTGAAAATTATAAGAGTTGCTGGATTCATCTCTGCTTAAAGGACAACCGACGTCACTTTTTTGTTTTTTAACTGACATCAGGGAAACGTTTTATAGCATCTAAAATATTACATTACAAAATTTACATTGCGCCTTATTCATTCTGGCAGCGCTTTTTTTTATTCCGGATTTCGTGCCACTCGCTAGCGCGAGTGGCTGCGGCTGCTCACCCACAGAAAAAATTATCCAGTGACTGTAAAGTGACCGTGAAAGTTTTGAAAGGCGCTTAGAAATGAAATGTATTAGTATTATTATTAAAGAAATGTTTGGAGGATATTTAAGTATCGAGGCTACACTAGTTTAACTCGGTAGCAAAAACATTTCTTATTGTGAGTGTGCGCTTTTTCACTTGTTTGTTTGGTTTGTGGTTTTTGTGACGATAATCTCCGCTACATTATGAAATGAACATACATTACTTCACAAAAACAATACACCTTGTATTTCCGGTGTGGCTTATGTATGACAACGGATGCACAAAGACGTTCACTGAAATTACAACTTCACAAAAACTATGGTACGTTGTAGAATCTTTTGTCATGTCTTGGTACGTCTGTGTAAGCTCTCAGTCGTACAGGAGTGGTCCATCGATGAGAAGGTTTCTTCAGCCGTCATCTGTACAAAGTGAAGGTTTCGGACGTTTCGCCTCCTATCCAAGAGGCTTCGTCAGCGAACTAAAGTCTGACTGGTCGTATCGGCCCCATTTATATATCCCTAATGTCCAGACCTGGTGGCGCCGGACACAGCTATGATAGGTCCCTACTCTCAGGTTGGGGGGGGCGCGGGACCCCCCCCCTGTGGCCCCACTGATTGTTCCTACATTCCTGACTAACGATTGGCCTATTACACCCACTCCCCCCGGTATCACCTCATCAGCATAACGACCCTCATCAGCATTGCGAATGTTGCCTAACCTGTTTTGCCTGAGCAGGCTATTGTATGAACGATCCAAATTGAACCTCACACCACCAGACCGGTTTAATGAAGGATTTTGTTGTTTTATAAGAATCGCCTCTTTTACCCCCCTTTCAAACCATCTATGTTCTTTCGCTAAGATTTTAACCTCATTGTCGTCAAATGAGTGGTTGCTAGCTTTTAGGTGCAAATGTACTGCCGATTGAGGCCCACTAGTATTATCCCTGCGATGTTGATAAAGTCTTTTTTTGAGAATTTGTTGAGTCTCCCCAATGTACTGCTCTTTACAATTTTCATTCTTACAATGTATGGAATAAACTACATTACTTTGTTTTTCATTTGGTAGCCTATCTTTTGGATGCACTAATTTTTGCCTTAACGTGTTTATCGGTTTGAAATAAGTAGGAATTTTATGTTGCCAAAGGACTCTTTGTAATTTTTCAGAAACTCCTGCAATGTACGGTACTGCTACTCCTCTCCTTTTAGAATCTTGAGAATTATTGGTTTCGTTCGCTATTCTTTCTTTCTGACATTTGTTGAATGACCACTGAGGGTACCCACAGTTAGTGAGTGCTCTCCTGATATGTTTTGACTCCTTTTCTCTACCTTCAGTGCTAGTTGGTATTAGTTTAGCCCTATGCTGGAGGGTTCTGATAACTCCTAGTTTATGTTGTAAAGGGTGGTTAGAGTCAAAAAGTAAGTATTGGTCAGTGTGCGTAGCCTTCCTAAAGACTTCTGTTTTTAGCGCTCTGTCCTCTTTTATAATTACTTTACAATCCAAGAAGGCTAGTTGGTTCTCTTGAATGTCCTCACGAGTAAATTTAATGTTGAAGTCTACAGAGTTGAGATGATCTGTGAAGGATTGAATTTCTTGTTTCTTAATTATGACAAAAGTATCGTCCACATATCTAAACCAGTGTCTAGGTTTTGTCCCTGGGAAGGATGTGAGGGCCTGTTTCTCCATCTCTTCCATGTAAAGATTAGCCACTATGGGTGAAACTGGTGAGCCCATAGCACAACCATGGATTTGTTTATAAAATTTTTCCCGAAATTGAAAATACGTAGTATTAAGGCAGATTTCTAATAATTGGCAGATGTGATCCGGTTTCAGTTTGGTTCTTTCATGCAGAGAAACATCCGCCAGCAGCCTCGTCCTCACCACTGAGACTGCTGCTGGGGTTGGGACAGATGTAAAGAGAGAAGTCACATCGTATGATGCCAAAGTTTCCTCAGGTTCCAATATGAGGTCTTTGATCCTCTCTACAAACCCTGTGGTGTTCTCTACGTGGTATTCTGTGTTACCAACCAACGGAGCTAAAATAGTTTTTAAATATTTGGCTACATTGTATGTAGAGGAGTCAATGCTACAAACAATGGGTCGGAGGGGGAACCCTTCTTTATGTATTTTTGGCAGGCCATAGATACATGGCGTGGCCTCTCCCGGGTATAATCTAAAATACATCTGTTTGTCTATATGTTTTCCCTTCTCTAGTTTTTGGAGACAGTCAATCATTTCTTTCTTGTATCTATTGGAAGGGTCCCTTTTTAGTTGCTCATACGTGTTAGAATCACTGATTAACCTATTTATTTTGTCTTCATAATCCAATGTGTTGAGCAGCACTGTGCATCTGCCCTTGTCTGCTGGCAAAATAGTAATATTTTTGTCTTTTTGTAGAGTAGTTAATGCCTTTCTCTCTTCTAATGTTATGTTGGACGGAGGAAGTTTGGCACTACTGAGAAGAGCTGATATTTTAATGCGTAGATCATCTGCCTCTGCATACGAAAGTTTGTTATTTTTAATAGCCGATTCAGTAGCTGTGATATAATCTATTGTAGGTATAGTTTTAGGAGTCACTGAGAAATTTAAACCTTTGGTAAGTACCGCATTTTCTGTCTCTGAGAGATCTCTGTCTGACAAATTTTTGATCCAATTCTCCCTTGCAAACTGTTCATACCTAATTTTACGCGTGTTTACCAGTAGCTGAGATTGTTTCAGTAAAAGTAATTTTTGAAATTTACCCTTTTGTCTCTCTTTGGTTTTGCTGTGGTGCCTCATATAACCGGATTTAGTAAATTCACACACTTCCTGATAGATTTTGTGGGTAAGATTAGTTTGTAATCGCTGATAATAAGTTTCTATTTCTGACTGTTTGTTTTTTATCTCTATGTTAAGTCTCCTAATTCGCAAATTTAGAATTTTCCTAGTATAATTTTGTTGCATTTTATCGGCTAAGTATCCGGGTTCCAGGGGTGCTTGCTTCAAGCATTTAGGAATTAACCGGCTCTGTCTACATCTAAGATTGAATCTGAGGTGGTTCTTTAAATCAGCTAATTTAAAGGTGGCCTTTTCTAAGTTACGTACCAGCAGAAGGATGTCTCTCCCAAAGTTGGCAGCAATACGTCTGTGTAAGCTCTCAGTCGTACAGGAGTGGTCCATCGATGAGAAGGTTTCTTCAGCCGTCATCTGTACAAAGTGAAGGTTTCGGACGTTTCGCCTCCTATCCAAGAGGCTTCGTCAGCGAACTAAAGTCTGACTGGTCGTATCGGCCCCATTTATATATCCCTAATGTCCAGACCTGGTGGCGCCGGACACAGCTATGATAGGTCCCTACTCTCAGGTTGGGGGGGGCGCGGGACCCCCCCCTATGGCCCCACTGATTGTTCCTACATTCCTGACTAACGATTGGCCTATTACACCCACTCCCCCCGGTATCACCTCATCAGCATAACGACCCTCATCAGCATTGCGAATGTTGCCTAACCTTTATCAACATCGCAGGGATAATACTAGTGGGCCTCAATCGGCAGTACATTTGCACCTAAAAGCTAGCAACCACTCATTTGACGACAATGACGTTAAAATCTTAGCGAAAGAACATAGATGGTTTGAAAGGGGGGTAAAAGAGGCGATTCTTATAAAACAACAAAATCCTTCATTAAACCGGTCTGGTGGTGTGAGGTTCAATTTGGATCGTTCATACAATAGCCTGCTCAGGCAAAACAGGTTAGGCAACATTCGCAATGCTGATGAGGGTCGTTATGCTGATGAGGTGATACCGGGGGGAGTGGGTGTAATAGGCCAATCGTTAGTCAGGAATGTAGGAACAATCAGTGGGGCCACAGGGGGGGGGGTCCCGCGCCCCCCCCAACCTGAGAGTAGGGACCTATCATAGCTGTGTCCGGCGCCACCAGGTCTGGACATTAGGGATATATAAATGGGGCCGATACGACCAGTCAGACTTTAGTTCGCTGACGAAGCCTCTTGGATAGGAGGCGAAACGTCCGAAACCTTCACTTTGTACAGATGACGGCTGAAGAAACCTTCTCATGTCTTGGTATTTGCGAATCGTAACAAATGTAAATGGTTTTAATTGTAATACTTTTCAATGTGTACATTTTGTCCTACTTGTGATTTTGCAAAGACAGAGCAATCCCTCAGTGTCATTTCCGCTTTATTGCAGCACCACTTGAAAGATGTTTTGACCGCTGTGATTTCCCGAAGGAAAGCATACCGGTTACGGGATGGCCATTTCCCTTATGCTTTTGGCAGCGATGTCACACCGCAGCCTTATCTGAAGAACAGCCTTGCTGCTTATCATCAAGTCACTGAATGGTACGAGCATTGCGCTTCATTCTGGTTTGCGTATGTAACACTGGAATTTAAACAGTTTGTTTATTTTCCACATTCAGCCCCCTTCCAAGTGCTTCTCTCCCCGCTGGCCCACCGTCTCAAATCTCGCCAGATGAGGCAGAGCAGCAAGCCGTTCACTTGTTAGCTTGCTCTGGCTCCAGGCTCCACACGGCCCTCCCACCCGTCACCATGTTTGACCTCCTGGAAGCCTTACAGGTCAGATTTCTGCACATATGTCCTTTTCTCATGAAGCTAGTACGGGGTGAATTTTGTATATTGAGATCATCATTCACCAGATGAGGAAGGCAGGAAGGCTGGCGTTAAACACAAAACTTGCAAAATTATAAACGGATCGTACAGATCGAACTTTGCTGCTGTGAAATATAAATTTCTCCACTGCGAGACTAATAAAGGCAAATCCAATCCAATACAGTGCAAGAATGTGATTTTGAAGAACATTATTATCAAAGGCTTTGAAGGACTTTAATAACAGGTGCAAGCCCATTTGTGATGTGAGTCAGGTTAAGTTTACGGACATCTAACTAGTATGAAAATGTTTTCTTTTTATAAAGAACTACGTGAGCACATTCTGACCTAGTTTCCACCATCTTCCCCTATTGGCTCACAGAAATGTGGTGTGACATGCTAAGTGCGCTCTTGCAACAGAAGCCAGCCAGCGCAATGCATTAAATGTTAATTACTACAAATATTGAAACCATGTAGGCTGTCTGTCAGTCTATAAAAGCTGAATGAAAATTATGGGGATATGTCAAAAGTATCCTATCTATGAAAAGGTTTCTCCAGCTGTCATCTGTACTTCTTTGAAGGTGTCGGACGTTTCGCTTCTTATCCAAGAAACTTCGTCAGCAAACTAAAGTCTTACTGGTAGTTCAGGCCCTATATGTATATCCCTACCAGTAAGACTTTAGTTTGCTAACGAAGTTTCTTGGATAAGAAGCGAAACGTCCGACACCTTCAAAGAAGTACAGATGACGGCTGAAGAAACCTTTTCATCGATGGACCACTCCTGTACAACTGAGAGCTTACACAGACAAAAGTATCCTAATTAGTATGCAAATGAGTAACACCTTGACGTTAACTGAGTCACAGCCACTGTTGAATTTGAAGAAAACATGTACACTGTATTCATCTCACAATGCCAGGGCCTGATTCTTAATGATTATGCCGTGAGATATTTAAGTACAATGCAAAATGTAAAATCAAATTTTCACCATAAAGCGACACAAAGCTTCAGCTTTCTAGCCAGCATCACCCTTGAAGTCAACACACGTCATCCAATGTGACTCGAACATTACTTTAGAATTTCCTTTCGAGTTCATGTTTTTTTAATGCAAAGGTATGAACCATCAACCAGTGCAGATAGTGTTTGACCTGAGAATTTCTGCTGCATTACCATTCATTCTGACCTGCCTTTAATCCACTTGCCTAAAATATGTAATTCATGTCTTTATTTTTGGGGAATACTTGTCTCCTCCAGGTTCACCACAGGGTGATGCCCTCGCACACCATGTATTCTCTGAATATGGAGCGTATCCTGTCACGGCTCTGGCATCCTAGCCACGAAGAACTGGAGCAGGACCTTGTGCACAGGCAACGACTTGCTGCTAAAGACAGTGTAATCATCAGCTGATATAACCACACAGTCCACAAATTTGGTAGTGGAATATGAATTTAGCTCTTTGGTGGGAATGGATGGAAAGTCCAAGAGTCCAAGGCGTGCCTCTGATGTGGGAAACCTGTACCTTTGTTGTACAAAAATAGAATCAATGGATCACAATGAGACAAAGCAACACGTGACTCATTGTCAGCTTGATGCTGGCAGATTTCCACTTCCCCACCAGCCTTTTTTAGGAACCAATTGCCACCTGGAGTTGCAGTTCTGTCGTCATAATGGAGTTGAAAGTGTTTACTTTTAGGATTTAGGAGCTTCATTTGATGTTGGGCGCTTGTCATTTTTCAGGGCTGTGGAGCTAATGGCACATATGAGCATTTGATGCCCCCCTGTGGTACAAGTATAGTCTGAGGAGAGCTGTTTCACAAATCCAAAATGTAACCAACAAATGCTCCCACACTAAATTATAACATTTGTTTTGTACATTTGACTTGTGTCTTCAATGATAGATTGCCCTTGGGTGACTACCCCCCCCCCCCCCCAAAAAAAAAGGTTCCAAAATTCCTTTTGTAGTACGTAATTTGAGACACCAAAAGGTTAATACATTGTAGTATCTCAAATTACAGGACATAATTCAAATGGAAACATCAATCAAGATTTTTGAATCAAAAAGTATACTTTGAGGACGTTTACATAAATAAAATAGTTTGTGAAGGAAGACGGATTAGCCAAATCCACATGCCAACATAAATTAACTTGCCTCTTCTCTATGAATGTTGCCAGTTTTCGTGTGTGTGCGTGCTTGCGTGCGCGTGTGCATGGCGCTTCAGCGGTATGTTACACAGTGCCAACGGGGGGTTTAAATGTGTCTTTCGTCCAATTGTTTTCTTTCATTATTCGTTATATGTGCAAAAAAATAAAAACAATATAAGTTTACGTTTTTCACCAATATTTTTTTCTTTCTTAAAATTATGTCAAGGTGACCTTTTTTCCACTGACTTTCTATGGGACAGTGACAACGAAACTCGTCTCTGAGTACCGAAGCCTTTTATCAAATATGACATGTCGCCACTCACTTCCGGTACGCGGACGTCCAATCAGCGATTTCAGCGACTTCCAAGTCGTAAACTTACATTGGTTTTATTTTTTGCACATATAACGAATGATATTCTTCTTTTCCTTTCGGCTTTTCCCTTCAAGGGGTCGCCAAGAGACATTTAAAACCCCCGTTGGCACTGCGTAACATACTGCTGAAGTGTCATGCACACACACACACACACACACACACACACACACACACACACACACACACACACACACACACACACACACACACACACACACACACACACACACACACACACACACACCAGTTGAATGTGATTCACTGTTATGACCGCTTTTCGCCGATGAGATCCTTTAGTTGAAATATGATATCGAACGGAATTGTGGCTTCTTAGACTGACTATTTTGAAATTGTACACCGATTCGTAAATCTGCTGGTTTATATGCAACGAGTTATCTGTAACTGGGAAGTAAAGTCAAATTATTTCTTCACAGCGTGTTCTATTCGACTATTAGTCTACGACTCTACGTTCTAGTCTAACAACAGCATTGGAGTTTATTCACCGTTGTGAAAGGTGAGTTAACCAGTAAAATCCACCCGTTTCTATCGATTTCCTGGGCCTTTGGTGTCGACAAACCGGACATTATAGTTGGTTTAGGCTCAAGTCAGTGTCGACTGACCATGTTCATATGTCATGTTCATACAGTTGGTCCGAGCTCAAGTCACGACCATCCAGTTGGCCCATAGTCTGAGTTTGGTCATGTGACATGTACAAGTTGCGCTCTGATTGGCCCAGAGCCCTGTTGAATTGTGATGTCATTTTCAGTCGACAGTGGCAAAATGGTCTTTTCTCGGGTGGACAATAACAGGTTTTGCTTCTGAATTCATATTCCACGAACGCAGTATTAACCAGAATGCCGTGTTTAGACGAGCATTCTGGCGAGCAATCGAGCGAAATAAGTAGTTGGTGCTAAATTATATGTTTACAAATATAAAAATGCGGTCGAAATTTAAAAATGTTGAGTGTTAAAGAATTTTAGGTCGGCAGGAAAGCTCTCAAAATAATGCTTTTATTTTAACGTTGGTAGTTGCTTTCGTATTTTTCTGCTTTTTGTGTGTGCAAATCTGCAGTCAAAATTAAAAATGTTCAAGTGTCATGAACTAATTTGTCTTTTTATACTTGGTGTAAAAAAGCTCTCAAAATAATGCTGTCATTTTAATGTTGCGAGTTCCTTGAGTATTTTTTCTTGTTTGTGTGTGTGTTGGTCGTGTAGTTCACAGATTATTATAAATTGTTTATAATTTAAAACGTTTCTGACCCAGTTATTCCATTCATTTCAAGTCTAGTATAAAACATTTATGAAGAACGCACAAAAGCACAGTTGAGTTCAAAAATTTATTTTGTCATCTGTACAATTGTGAAGTGCTCAAAAATTGCGTACAAATATTCAATGTCTAACATTAGTTACACCTGACCTGCATCCCAAAAGTTGCATACATGTGAGGATTAAGAGTAAGTAAGGCAGGTAAAGTCAGTAAACGATTCACACCTGAGTGCGTCAAAGGTTAGACCATGTTAGTGTTACTGTACAAGTGCATCTAATGTGTTATTTATTGCAGCATGTTTGACATCATAGCATCATATTGGCTGAGTAAAGGGTTTGCGGATGCTTCCACATCAGCACTGGATGGAGTCTAAAAACACTAAGAACCCTCTTAAAGGATGTCTGTAACAGTATGATGTCAAATATCATCTGCGTGTGGCCCAGGTTCTGCGTCATTCACCATTACAATTCAGCGTGTTTACAGAAAAGCTGGAAGGAGAAAGTGCCCGAGTCGCCGATCATTTGGACGTCTCCACTCTGAGATATTTGGTCCCCTAAGACATGTCCCATCATGCGGCACACTTGCCGGGAGTCTAGAACGCCTGAAGCTGCTGCGTCAAGATGAGCTGACAGCCGCTGTTGACATGGTCCATGACCTTTTGTTTGAGTAGAGCCAGCTCGTCCCGCAGGATGTTGGCAGACGATATCAACTCTGTATGCTGGCTCTTGAGATTTTTCACTCTGTCCTCCAGACGAGATATCCTCTCCAACTTCCGTTTCCGGCATTTGGACGCGGCCACCCGGTTCCTCATCCTCTTCCTTTCTGCTTTGATACGCTCCTGACTTTCCATGTTGATGGGAGAGAGCGGCGGCGTCTCGCCGGGCATCTCAGGCACAGTCTGTGGCTCCTCCTTCAGGGCACGAAGCCTCGATTGCGGTGCCTGAGCTGGTGGGGGCGCTGGGTAGCAGGCGGTGGGTGCGGGTCTGTCATCTGAGCCCAGCACGGGCCGGTTGAAATTAGCCAAATTTGTGTATTCGGGGGGTTCCGTGGGGCGCACCGTGCAGCTGTAAGTGTTCTCGCCGGCGTCGGACGCGGAAGAACCGGATGCGATTCCGGTGGCCTGCGGCAGCTCGGGGTGGGCGGCGCTCATCTGCTGGTAGTGGAGCTCAGCCAGCGCCTTCGCGA
This sequence comes from Hippocampus bargibanti, assembly GCF_051943395.1. Taxonomy (NCBI): domain Eukaryota; kingdom Metazoa; phylum Chordata; class Actinopteri; order Syngnathiformes; family Syngnathidae; genus Hippocampus; species Hippocampus bargibanti. Next base: position 14,749,262 of record NC_142744.1, on the reverse strand, counting down.
AGCCCTCGGCAAAGCCCTCCTGCTCGTCGGTGATATTCTTGGGACAGATGAATTGTGTCGGGGTGGGGGTGGTCAGGCCCGTACACGACTGTATGATTAACCTCTCGAGCTCCGGAGAGGCCAGCTTCAACAGACCCACATCGGGCGAAGTGAGAATGTCCAGGGCCTTTGTGCCCAGCTGGGGTTTGAAGTTTCGAGGATCGTTTAGATTCAGAGTCAGAGATTGTTTGAGGGCTTTTGTGTTGAAGCCGAAAACCCGCGCCCCGTCCTGGTGAGGGTTCGGGGCGTTCACGGCGTCGTCGTAGAACGTCGCTTCCATTTTCCCGGACATTAAGTTGTGTCACTTTACGAGATGACTTCTCACCTTGAAAACGGTCCGCTGTTTACATATGACTTTCTATCTCCCAGCCTTGTGACAGAGGAGTTCGCCTTTTGTTTGAGTTCGAACCACTTGACAACTTGGCGTCCCGAGAAAACTTTTCTCTCCCGTCCCGCACGGTCGTCGTTTCAAAAAATAGAAAGAAAGAAACGGGCGTCGTTTCGCCGCCACCAACAACAAAATGTCCGACAAAATAATCCTCTTTTGATTGATGCTCCTCCTACAACAGAGAAAACAGTGCCTGATTTGGGATAGTACTTTCTATCACTTCCAACGTGGAGACGAACTTTATCCACCTCTGAGCTCCAGCTCCTCTGAAAATAACGATGATGTCAGTACGAAGCATTTCGATTGGCTGGAGCGTATTCGCCGGGTGGGGTCTATCCACTGACATGGGGGTTGCTCCGACAACAGGCTATGTCCCCGCCCGCCGCGATGCTTCATGGGATTAGGTAATGCAGACGGTGGAGCAATGGACTCTGGGATTACGTATGTGTTTTTGAATAATTAGTTACCCGCTCAATCGTTAATGAAACGCTTCTTAATGAAGCATAGCAAGGCAAGTTAGCCTTTCATAGGTACATATTTGAAAAAAAATCTGAAAAATATGTTGGGTTCTTAACATCTTTATGACACACTGACTGGGATGTAGCTACATTTTTTCCTGACAAATACGTGGCCATTTTACTTCTTCTGTCAAAACTGGAACTCGAGTTTTACTCACATCCAAAACTACAGGGACATTCTTAAAAAGGCGTGTTCACGTTGATTTTTATCACAAAGCCGTTATGGGGCAGGTTGCATTGGACAAAGTACATAAATGAAAAAGGGGTGCAATGGTAACATTTTGTTTGGGGGTAGAAATACAAAATCATTTATGAAAACTGGAAGAAATGCAATATTTGAAATGAATGGACAAATAATGGCATTTGCTCATTGTGGAATATGCATTTCCTCCCCTTTACATTTGACTACGCAGCGCTGCTGATTTGAATGGGAAAAGAGTCAGTGTTCTGTCAAAGTTTAAATGTTCCAACCCAGAAGAGTTGCAACAGTGTTTCTTGTTCTCAATTTCCCTACTCTGCTTCAACACTCTTCAGAAGATACCCCCCCCCCCACCCCCGCATACATGCCAGCTGCTTCTGACTAGTTCCCCAATCATTAGATGGGAGGCCTCACAGTAAGGCAGGAGGAGGGACAGTCCAGGGTGTATTGGAACAAAAACAGAGACGCCACTATGGATGGACGCATGTGCTGATCTATCAGCTCAGCAAAGTTTTGATTACTTCTAAGCACCGAGCAGAGGAGCAGACACACAGCAAGTAGTGAGAGACAGATGAAATTTCAAACAGTGTCTGTGCTATGTTTGTCGAAGACCATCTGTTTCTTCCTGTCTTGCTGCTTGATTTCTGCGTAAACTATTTCACGTGTTTGCCCATGGTCCAAACACAGACGGTGCTGTTTCCTTTTTCAATCTGAGAAAAGAACACAATGCTGTTAAAATAGGATGCAACGAGGAAGTCCTGATATGTCTTCATTTGTAACAAAACAGTGGTAGTTTCACATTTCTGCTTTTATTTGACAAAAGTGGCATATAATGACAACATTCATATTATCATTTTGTTGGTGTATTCATATTGGAGGATTTTAACATTTTATACACTTATACACTTACACACTTATACACACACTTTATAAACTTTCCAACCTTGCCATGTTTCCATATTGAGAAAAAAGGAAGAATCGAGAATTTCACATTTGTTCTCTGCTTCGGGGTCTACCTTAGATGAGCATCTGGATTTGTTCTGCTCTTTAAACTATTGCTGAACTCTCCATCTGACCTTCGGTTATGACCTTTGCTAATCTCAAATTGTTAGAGGTTGAAATACTTGAAAGAACACATGCTGGACATGTCACATTGATATATACGCGTGCACACACACGCACGCGCACACACACACACGCACACACACACACACACACACACACACACACACACACACACACACACACACACACACACACACACACACACACACACACACACACACACACACACACACACACTTTACGTCACAACAACTTTACAAACATTTAGTAGGCCAGAATCACATATAACAGAGGTCACCAAACTACGGCCCAAGGGCCGTGTCCGGCCCGTCAGCACATTAGGCCCGGCCCCCTGAACAATACCAGAGATGCTATCAGATTGTTTTCCTATTTGGCCTCCAGAAAAATAACAAATGCTTTTACAAGTCAAAGGTCGGTTTTCGATCATTATCTGTTCCTATTTTAATCAATGTAATCAATGTATGTTGTTTATAATCGCGATTGAACAATACAAACACGCCTGCTCACAATAGAACGCTAAAAGAGTCGGTCACAATGCGACGCGACACAAGAAAGTGACGTATGAGGAAGTGGAGGGGAGTCCGGTGGTACATTAAGGTGCGCTCAGTTTGGCGCTCTATTTGGTCCCGGGCCCGTTTTCTCTAAACCTTCCTGTCAAAGAGAGAACGGAATAATGGCGAAAAGGTTAGGTAATAGAAAAATTGATTCAGAATGCAGGGTAATTAACCTGCAGTGGACAAACGGTTATTTTTATGTTCAATGCAAAGAAAAGACTGTTTGTCTCATCTGTCAAGAGGCGGTGACGGTATTCAAAGAATACAATCTTCGCCGACACTATGAATCCCGTCACAAAGACAAGTACGATAGCTTGCAAGGCCAAATACGAGCAGACAAACTCTCAAAGCGAAAAGTGGACTACTATCTCAGCAGAATACATTTGTACGCCAAGCTCAGCTGAACAAGGCATCCGTTCGGGCCAGCCTTCGGGTTGCTAAACTGAAAGCAAGCAGCGGTAAGCCTTTCACGGACGGAGAGTTTGTTAAGAAATGTATGGATGCTGTCGCGGAGGAGTTGTGTCCCGAGAAGAAAGATGCATATAATGCCGTCGGTCTGTCGGCGAGTACAATCACCAGACGCGGTGAAGAAATCGGGATGAATGTATATGCCCAGCTGCGGCAGAAGACGAAAGAATGTGACTTTTTTCATTAGCACTGGATGAGAGCACGGGTGTGCAAGACACAGCGGAACTGCTCATTTTTATTTGTGGAGTTAGCGCAAACTTTGAGATATGAGAAGTGGGGCCTGAGTTACAGAACTGTGATGGTCTGAAAGACGCATTCAAGCCCAACAGTCTCATTGACTTCTATGCCGCCCTCCCAAACGACACATATCCAAACATCAAACAACACGCAATGAAAATGTCCACAGTTTTTGGCAGCACGTAGATCTGCGTGAACAGCTTTTCTCGCATGAAACTGCTGAAATCTCCGATGAGATCAAGATTGACAGAAGAACATTTGCAACTAGAGTGGAACCTGATACTCAACTAGACTACCCGCCAGATGCTCACTCACTGTTCACACTGATGAACATACATAGGTAAGCTCACTTTTCTGACTTGAATGAGTCATTCTGAGCATAAACAAATATAATCATAATAAAATCTACTGGGATAAACTCCATCTTTACAGCCATACTGGTAGTGAAATGTATTGTACTGTGTAGGTGCTGTATCACTTAGTTCACGTTCTCAACCTGCTTCCTTTGTGGTTTTCACAGGGGAGTTGAGAGAGAGCTGCAATCAGCGGTGTCTATAGGGCTACTGGAACCTACAAAAGGATTGTAAGGAAGGAACACAAGAACTTTAAGAGACTGCTCATATGTGTCAGAGAGAATTTGCTGTGACAACTGAGCTGAACTTTTATCTGTTAAGATTGTGCATGGCACAACAGAAAGTTAATGTTCCATGGCTTTTTTTCTATGAAGAACCTAGAGAGTTATTTAGTTATTATTAATTTCATAAATAATGTTATTTACAGTAAAGTCTCGTTATATCGATATCGGATACATCGATAGTCCCGGTTATATCGATACTATTTCTATGCACGCACGGAGAAAATTACATGCAAACAGGTTCGGATATATCGATAGTCCCGGTTATATCGATATTTTTTCGGACTCCCTTGAATATCGATATAACGAGACTTTACTGTATTTCCTTTTTTTAAATGTGTTATTTAGTTCTTATTTATTCATTAATAGTGTTATTATTTGTTTCCTGACTTTTTTTTCTGTAAAGACCTGGAAACCTGGAAAGGGTTATTTGGTTATGTGTGGCTTTCTGGAAAACAATAGTTTTAAGCTCCCCTACGATCGTTGCACTTTTTCTGTTACGAACTGACACCTGCCCCCCATCACAGAAGGGAAAAGTTATGTGGCCCTCACAGGAAAAAGTTTGGGGACCCATGACATATAATATAGGAAAAAAAGAACATTTGCATCTCATGTCTGAGTTAACTAAATATGTCAGCAAAGGATTACGTTTTAAATTGAGATTGTAACATTTCCACTGAGTGAGTCTTTTTTTGTTGTTTTTTTTTTTTTGTTGACATGTCTCATTGTGGTCATTTGACATGGCCTTTCTGTGTTACAGAATGTCTCCTCCTCCTCCAGATGGACCGTATGGCGAAGGGTCATGGCGCTGACACACAGCTCTGGGAAAAGATGAGGCAGAGGTGACCTGATGTATTCAAGGTTTAGCTTTTCAAAAACATTAGAACACAGCTGTCATCCTCCATCAGCTGGCACATAATTATGTTTATCGTGCATAAGATTAAGTTTGTTAAAAGTATTCGTTGAGTATGACTTACAAGATTATCATTGCAGACTAATCTGTGCAGAAAAATCATTGTTATTGGTGAGATAGGTCCGAGTAGGGTTGAACCCATTATCTTTTATCAATTTGTAAGATTTGTGTTAATGTAAGCATACTGAAAATATAGTATTCCATTTCTGTATCATGAACCTCACCTAATGGAAATTAGTGAGTGTATCACGCAAGTCTACAGGTGTAGGCAGTGGGCAGGTCTGTTTGATCTGTGATGGGGTTAGGCGTCCCAGCCTGTCTAAGTGAGCATGCCACATAGACAGTAGGTTATTGTAGGGCTTGTCTACCTACACATATAAAGCCTGGAGCCAGCAGATTGCGTGGAGGAAACCACTAGACTGGTTTAACGGGCATGAAGGTGGGCCCAGCAAAGCGTTGTGGAGAGCAAGTAGGGCACCGTGAGAAACGTAGAACACTGTGGTCATCCACCGCATCCTGACCCATCCCCAGTCTCTTGACTCTGTCTTGCCACTGAATTCAGATGGGCTGGGACAAGAGAGAGTGAGGCAGATGACATTGCGACATCTTCACCAACCCCCATTCCAGTGAAGATGGTCATCTCTTGCCGAAGAGGACGAACACCACGGGTGTAAACTGTATGCAGGCAAGCATGCACATTCACACCCTCTTACACAAGTCCAAAGTCACATTTTTTCTTCTTCTTATTTTTGTCCCAAATCCAGTTATCATCCAATCAGTACAGTACTAAGTACCAAGTACTGTCAGTATTTGGTAGTTGGCCGAGTGGAATTTGCATTTAAAAATTGATGATGGAAATTATGGACAATACATTTGAATGCCAATTGAGTTATTGTTTCTTCATTTGTGTGTTTGTTTGTTTTTAATTCCAGGAAATGTCTGCCAATTTCATGAATTTAAATTAATAAACAAGCAATATGTCATTCGGTACAATGTTCTGGCACTGCAACAAAGCACAGCAATAATAAAAAAACAGTTCTTACATTAATATGTTTCTCACGGGGAATCAATTTGAGCATAATTAACTTAGCTTTCTATCATTATTTATCTTGTGCCTTTTTTCCAACTTGTTTACTGAGTCACCACTTTCATCTGCTGGCTGGACATTAAACACAATTATTAATGCACCCTATGTTATTTATTTTCACAAAAGAGAGTCATATTTACACAACGTGTGCTTAAGATTGAAGATGCTGAATAATATTTTGCTTGGTCAAGTTGTCAGCCCTCTCATCTCTCCTGAACCTGTTCTTATAACGCCAGAGAATGGTGAGCCTTTAAGTCACGTACACTAAAAATATGACATTAGTGTTTGCACGAGGCCGCACCTGTCAAGCCGACTTCCAAAGACGTGGGCAGCCGTCAGTTACTGTGTCTGATCTGCTGGCTTCTTGAAAGTGTAGAGACGGCCTGCTCAGCATACGTCATCAGCTCAACTGCACCAAACAAACCTGCCGTAGCCCAACTCTTCCTATGAGCTCATGGATAGCCTGAAAGTACACATGATTATATTTTCAGGGTTATTTTACATTTTCATTCCTGCGTTGGAGGGAGTTGCAAAAATAAGGCCTACATGGGAAAGGTTGTTCAACCTGATCACTGCCATCAACTGTAAGTTGAAACATAATAATTTCCCTCCCAATTAGTTAGATTAATTCTTTATGAAATATTAGCATGGTAAGTCAACCTTCTCAATAGATATGCATAAAAAACATCTGTAGCAGCTTTTAGCCCGATGCCTTATTTAACACCAAAGAGATAACCAGGCCCTCATCAACGTTTTGGGGACATTGTCATTCATCACCACGATACCTTGGGGGGAAAAAGTTCGTTCTTGTTGGGGGAGGAATAGAAACGCCAGGCGCCTGTGGCTGCAATGCACACGTTTGGGCTGAATCACCATTTTTTGTTTGTTCTTCTGTCATATAAGAAAAAATCAGACGACTATTTCTAAGCGTTGGTGGTATAGTGGTGAGCATAGCTGCCTTCCAAGCAGTTGACCCGGGTTCGATTCCCGGCCAACGCAGCTCTTTTTTTTTAGACCCAACACACATTTTTATTTGTAGCCAACATATCTTATTTTTTTTATTTGTAGCCGTAACTTTGCCACTATTTCTTCACTAAACTAAATCGTCAATTATGCGTGATGCAATATTATCAATTAATATTCCGATGCGCGAGTCCGTAAAACTAATCCGTCAACAGAGTTGTGCCGGGCAGTGTTACTTAAATAAAAATATATACAAATTCCATCACATTACTTTTACTTACTTTACTCTTCAATCCAATGCTGATCACTGTCATTTAATGTATAGCAATTGCAACTACATCAGAAAGAATTGTATAAAAGCAAAGGCTTTAAATGTACTAGTGTATAACAAAAGCGAAACGGAAGCAAAAGATACACACCGTTGCTCCCTTGACAGTTTCTATAAAATGATTTTTCAACCGACGGCAGTTCAGTGCGACCTCGTGGCGCAACGGTAGCGCGTCTGACTCCAGATCAGAAGGTTGCGTGTTCAAATCACGTCGGGGTCAGTTTTTATGGGTAGAAAAGTAAATTCCGACATTTATTTATTTATTTTATTTTAAACGTTAGCCATTTTCTACTTTTCACACGACATTACCCGTCGAAGGAAACATTGGCATACGGAGACACACCCATTGCCAACCTATGTATGATGATTGAATTGGTCATCTATTTTATCTCGTCCAAAATATTTATCTACAACAATTTATTGCAATTATGACTTGACAATTATAAGAGTGCGGTGTCTTTAAATAGCACAGAACGATTATGTATTAATTCACGTATTATCACCAGTGGGTGAAAGTCAGGGATGGGAATTACCACTACCTTTAAAGGACAACCGACACCACTTTTTTGTTTCCTAACTGACATCAGAAAAACGTCATATAGCATTTAAAATACCCAAAACACACAGTGTGATATTTTTAGTCAAATGCAAAACACCAATAAAAATGACTTAAAATGTCTAAAAACTGCTTCAAATTGAAACAGGAAGTGGCCAGTTTCAGAAGGCCCCGCCCCCTTGTTCGTGGTGTCACGCCAAGACGTTTTGCCTTGCTCGAGAATCAAAACAATGGCTTCACATTCGGAGAAGATGCTTTCTTGTTACTCATCCAGTTATCAATATGATTCAAATAGTTCTGAAGAGGAAATCATCCATGTTTGCAATCGATGAAAGAATTTATTCTGTGTCATTTTGATGCATCTGGAGAGAAATGTAGTGACAAACTCTTTAGTAGTACCCAAAAAAGGTAGAAGATGGCGACAAAACTCTGTGGAAATTGTCTCCTGGGAAGTTTTGTCAGCGAATATCAAATAGTAGTCTTCGTGCAACACACAACGATTCAGCATCGCATTATTTATGTGTTTTCCTTCTAATTTCGCCATCAACACGAATCAACACGAAGTTTTCAGATCAAACAAAGTACAGTAAAGTCTCGTTATATCGATATTCTCGGGAGTTAGAAAAAAATGTCGATATAACCGTGCTGTCGATATAACCGTGCTGTCGATATATCCGTCCGGCGCTGAACTGCATTAAAAGGGGGAGGGGCAACACGTAAACGGGGGATCTTTGATATGGCATGTCATTTTATCATTGGGTTCATTGATTGGATTGGATTGGATTGGATTGGATTGGATTGGATTGGATTGGATTGGATTGGATTTGCCTTTATTAGTCTCACAGTGGAGAAATTTACATTTCACAGCAGCAAAGTGATGAAAGAAATGAAAGTAGAAAAACAAAATACATGAGCTGCTGGAAAGGCAGCCACTCTCGGGGCGCCGTCTTGAAGTCAAAAGAACAAAAAAACTAAATAACAAATTGCGTATCTAACATGCTTTTTCTACAGTAGTGAAGTGAAAAATAAATTTGTGCATAAAATAAAAACGTCTTTACACTTTACAAGGACTACTGTATTTCTTTTCAAAAATGCAACCAATGCAAAATCCTCACGTTCTATTCACACGGAACCACGGAAAAAAACAGTGATTGTTGCAAGCGCTAAAGATATCTGAATGCTACGCAATTAAATACATGGATGAAAAACCAAAACTGCAATGTTTACATTACTTACGTTGATGAAGTGTTTGGTCTGAGAACCGTGTTGCGTCCAAAAGCCGCCAGATGAGGGCATCCAAGCGCCATATAAGAAACGGAGGTGGCCATTGGAGCTCGCCATTTTGTGCCTCTTTTTTTTGGTTGAGAGATGTTCCACCAATGTTGCCTCAAAATGGCACATATAATTCTTTAATCGATTGCAAACATATATGCCATTGTTGTCGCCATTGTTGAAGACGGTAGAAAATGTCGTCTGCTACACGGGAGCTGGTCACTTAACAAACTCACGTGACCAAGTCACGTGACCAAGTCGACCAATGGCGCGACCGATACAGATTTCAATAATGGTGGTACTGTATAGAAACCCCTAAGCAAATATCGATTCACCGTAAGTATCTTTTGTATCCATATAAACATAGCAAAATGGCCGGCGGGAGATGAAAAAGAGAACCATAGTAACCGGATTATCGTAAAAACCACGAATCGTACTAAACAGAACTAATTATACATAAAAAGACTAGAGATGTGCACGGGAAATGAAAATAGTGTCGTAATAAGCAGTATTATCAATATAAACGATATTGATATAACGAGACTTTACTGTACCGCAAAATGTATTGTGGTGATTAATCAGAATCAGAATCAGAATACCTTTATTCCGGGGATCTAGCTATATGCGGTGGAATCTTTGTAAAATACGCTCAGTAGAAGTCATTTGAAGAGATTTTACAAATTATGGACACAACTTGTCCGGGGGCGTCGGTTGTCCTTTAAATTGACTCGGGCTTACTGCGAATGAAGCACACAACATTTAAAGGACAACCGACACCATTTTTTGTTTCCTAACTAAGAAAAAACGTTTTATATAGCATCTAAAATACCCAAAACACGCAGGCTGATATTTTGTCAAATGAAAACCACCAATAAAAATGAGTTAAAGTGTCCCAAAACTACTTCAAAATGACCTCAGAAAGTTTCAGTTTCTGAAGGTCCCGCCCCCTTGTTCGTGACGTCACGTCAAGACATCTTGCCTTGCTCGAGAATCAAAACAATGGCTTCAGATTTGGAGAAGATGCTTTCTTGTTTCTCATCCAATTATGAATATGATTCAAATAGACCTGAACAGGAAAGCATAAATGTTTGCAATTGATTAAAAAAGTCCTTCCGTGTCATTTTGAGGCGCCTGGACTGCAATGTAGCATCCCAGAAAAAGCACAAGATGGCACCCAAGCTCCGTTGGAAATAGGCTGATTTTTCTGTTGGGAATTTGTGTCAGGTAGTATCAAATTCGGAGTAGTCTTGGTGCAACACACAACGATTCACCATCGCGTTATTTATGTGTTTCCCTTCTAATTTCGCCATCAACACGGATCAACACGAAGTTTTCAGACCAAACAAAGTACCCAAAATGCATTGTGTGTCGCTTTCTCAGTCAGTGACGATTCCAACTATCGTCACCAACTCAAAAACAAGACTTCCTGAATATTCAGCGCAAGTCTTAAACCGTAAAATATAGCTATATGTGGTGGAATCTTTGTAAATTACGCTCAGTGGAAGTCATTTGTAGTGATTTTTCCAAATTATAGACACAACTTGTCCAAAGGCGTCGGTTGTCCTTTAAAACAGTGTGGTCTTATGTCAGAAACAGTTAAGGAAAAAAACAACGGGCTCGTCCGGGATTTGAACCCGGGACCTCTCGCACCCTAAGCGAGAATCATACCCCTAGACCAACGAGCCAAGCAGTATGAATTGCCAACTACAAGCCTGAAAACTAAAACACAAGGGAACTTCCAAAACCAAATGTAAATGTAATTCATATTAACCCAGGCAATTCCGTTCTCTCTGTATTTGAATCGATGTGCATTGACATCAGTTTCGGAGACTAAACAACTAGTTTCTTTCCGTCAGTATCATTATCTCTATTTTCAATTTCATCTTACGCGATAATAGTTACTATGTTGTTATAAATGACGTTCATGTGCACACGGAGATAGTTGTACAGTACTATATTCAGCACATTTTCTTTTGACGCCATGTACGGGTTTTATCTGTATGTCATGTGACTCTCCCTACGTAGCCATCTTGTGGTAAGGGGGGATGCGTTTTTTGTGGATCCCACTGGCGTTCTTACAGGGCACAGGATGCCGCAGTATGATTGGCTGCTATATCCCGGTAGAACACGCCCTGCATATTTGCAACGGTTATATTTCGTTGTGATGTAAATAAGGCGTGTCCTGCCTCGATGAAGCACCCAATCAGCAATCAGCAAGGCGTGTTGTGCCGAGAACTGCAGTGGGATTCAGAATCACGCAGAAGGGAGGGGGAAAGCAGCCGAGACGAAGAGCCAGAGTGACAGAAAGAGAGCGAGAAAGAGAGAGAGCTAGAGTGAGAGCGAGAGAGAGAGAGAGCTTACACACTCAACTCGAATTCAAAACCTTGAGCTGTCACATCAAGAAGAGGTAAGACAGCCAAAATAGACACCCAACCAGCACGAGACTGCTGGAAGTCAAGTGCCACGTCGTAAGGCCAACATCAAACCGCGTTCGGCTGCTTTTTTTCGTGTTTACTGCGGGAGGCCTCCGTCCAAAAAGCTCGTGAGCGAACCTGTTAGCATGCTAGCCGCAAGTGCCTGGGTTTTTCGAGGATAAACTTGTGCTGCGGTGGCAATATCGCGATTGTCGTCGATAATATCGTCGGTCTATGACAACACGTCGAGGTGGATGGGCGTGTGGTTACGTGTGTGTTTTTCACCGTGACTGCTCGAATCTCCTCAGCTGTGATTTAACGCTGTGTGCACTTGGTCAATTGCAGTTAGCTTTTTCTTAACATGGCGGCTATCGTAAGACTTCGCAGTGGGGTGGCATCAAAGTGTGTGCCAAAACACACAGCTACACCGCATTGTCATCAAAATACCGCAAGACACCCAATTGCCACTTTTGTAAGGCCGTGCGAATTTCTGCGCACGGGAATTAACTACATTGCCAAACTACCGGGTAATTTAAATGAACCATTCATGAAATAACATCAGCGCCACTAGCCAAACCCCTGCGCCGAGTGGGTTTTGTTTATGACCCAGTGGGACAATGTTATCAGTGTAGAGTCTGCTAGTTTAGCAAACGTGTCACTGGGAGCATTTCGTGTTCAGAGCAGCTTTGCTGTTATTGGGCGGCCATTCATGGTGTAGCGTCGCGTTTCCTTAAATATATACAACCGTGACTAGTCAGCGGGCGTGTCCACATCTACCCCCCAAAACTATCGTCGCCTTGCCCACTCGTGCTATCTACAATGCATGTTACCTTTTTTATCGGACTTACTGCGCTAAGTAGCAATTTACACGTGGCTTATCCTGGCTTCCCATATGGTGAGTGGGTTGGGAGTCGACAGTTGCCCCCCCCCTTACCGTTTGTGATTCAATTAGCATACCTTCAGTGTGGCAAGTTGGGTGGACGTAAAAAAATACATCACGTTTTCACATCCCGCCATATACTCGTAGTTATAACTACGTATTTCCGTTGTCAATTATAGGTGTCTGAACAAAGTCACCCACAAACCAAAGAGCTAAAATAGCATTAGCACATTAAAATCGTAAACCTGTGTGGGTGGGCGCTGATGGGGGCACTGACATCAGCTGACAAAACCTCTTTCAAAATGAAACAAGGTTTGGTTAAGTGGAACACAACATTGTCTGTTCTGGACAAGAAAGCGCTGACTTTTAATAAACAGTGACATAGTATGCAATTAATTAAATATCTCTTTGTTTTACATTTTAGGCTTCAACGAAAAAATGGCGGAGACCCAGACACTTAATTTTGGACCAGAATGGTAAAGTAGTACATTTAAAATTATGATGGCTTTGTTTGTTAATGTTTATTGTGAAAGTAGTTTCCAGTGGTGCATCTTCTCCTGACATGTCAAGACGTGTCATCTCCGTCTTTTCATTCAGTCATTGACTAACCTTCTCGCTTTGTGCAGGCTCCGTGCCCTGTCTGGAGGTGGAAGTAGTGCAGGTGGAGGAAGCAACAGCAGTGTTGTTTCCTCGCCACCTCTCTCACCTGCATTGCCAAAGTACAAGCTGGCAGAGTATCGTTACGGAAGAGAAGAAATGTTAGCACTTTATGTAAAGGACAGCAAGGTAAACATATTATTCAACTGATAGCACGTTTTAAATACAATGCCCCCCCTCCCATATATTAAACGGAATCCATCCGAAATAAGTGAAAATGTGTAATATTGAGAGACCGTTATTTTTTCTTTCGCGTTACTTTTACCTCTGCCATCTAGTTTCAACACATTTAAATGTTTTAAAACACACCGAAACTTGTAATAAAACATTCCAACTTTATTCATAGCACACTTTAAGAATAACACAGGTGATCAAAACCCTTAACGAATAACATAATGGGGTATAAATGGAACTGTATAGTGCCACTTAGCAGTTTTTTTGACAACGATACTAGTGCAGCGTGTTCTACCGGAAACAAATTCCTTGTGTGTTCTACATACTTGGCAATAAAGATGATTCTGATTCTGATTCTGATTCTGATAAAACAGCAAGGAGCAAGATGTGAATGGACAAAAAGTACTTGGGGATATCCATCCATCCAAACCGCTTTATGTTTGCAATGGTCGCGTGGGATGCTGGGGCCTGTCTCTGCTGTCTTCAGGCAGTAGGCGATGGACACCTTGAACCAGTTGCCAGCCAATTGCAGGGCACACATAGACAAACAACCATCCACGCTTGCACTCACACTGAGGGACAATTAAGTGTCCAATCAGCCTTCCATGCATGTTTTTGGAATGTGTGAGGAAACCGGAGTCCTCATAGAAAACCCACGGAAGCCTGGGGAGAGCCTGCAAACTCCACACAGGAAGGCCAAAACTGGAATTGAACCCAGTAACTCTACTGTGACGTTGACGTCTTACCATTGGATCACCTGGCTCCCATACTTAGGAATATAACAAAATTGAAAAACGCGTGACTCACTCCAAGGAAAGATTCTCTTGCTTCCAGTTCTCCAGTTAAGATCAACGCGTGCTTCTTTCAAGGTGTTGGTCACTCCATTTGCAATTTGCTTGCAAACTGACACATAAGAAGTGCAGCAAGCATATCATTTGTTGTATATTGAGCGCCAAAATGTTCTATCAAACCACATAACAGCAAAAGCTCTTAAACGAAAAACAGATAACATTCATATGTAATGTCAAATTGAAATGAACAGAAATTAGGCTATTTATACATCACAAAAGAACTGCTCCTTGAACATGAACCGACTAGCAAATCATACGAACCATTCAACAGTTTGCACAGAGATCAACACTTTCGAATGTGAACAATGAATCAAATATTGTAGCAGTTAGTACCACTAGTGTTTTAAGTTGACCTGTGTGTTATCTTCTGCTAGATCCCTATAAATTTGCTTGATAAGGAATTCCTGCCCATATTGCAAGAGGAGCCTCTGCCGCCTTTGGCAGTAGTTTCTTATGCGGAGGAAGAACAGGTGGGACTGCCTTTCCAAAAATATCTGTCCCTTCTTTAAAAAAAAAGCTAGATTCACTCAATCCTATCCTGATGCGTAAAATTCACTCCATAATAATGTGTCATTTTGCACCTGAAACATTTTTTTTTCCTGTAACATGCTACATAAGCAAACAATGCTGCAATTAAAACTGTGTTGCTGACCAAGCCATTGTAAGAATCTTTGTTTAGTTAGTTAGTTTTAGTAGAGGGCTTTTTGTTCTTATATAAGACTTCGCTGTCAAAGATTGCGGCTATTTCATTCATTCAAGGATTGACTTACAAGGCCATTAAAAACATTTAACCAACAGTGAATCTGTCGTCATGGCCATTTGTATCTCCTGTCTTTGTATTTAGGAACTACTTTACTGTAAAATAAGTGCTTTTTTATTCTATCGAAATGAAATAAAAATGGTTCAGGACAGCAATGCTGTACAAGTTGCATAAAAAATATATTTGGAAGTTGTTTTGACCCCTTTTTTGGTGTTTGCAGAGAAATTTCACCACGCTTAAAAATGCACTGCGGAACACGGGGCGAGGAGGCGGTCCGGTAGTGGGGGCGCCTCGAGGCCGAAGTACCTCAAGGGGTAGAGGTAAGCACTTCTGAATGTCTTTTCTTATTTTATGGCTGGGGTGGAGTTAATTTATACACAGCTTTAAAAGTTGCATATGCGTCTAATAAGAAAAGCTGTAACAACTGCATATTGTTGAGATGCCATCGAGGGCGCTCACAATTTCGGGCTCATCTCAAGACAGTGGTATTCTATTCGTCTTCTTTTGCTTTTGCTCATCTTGCACTAATGCACCGCCATCATATAAATATTAATTTGCAGAGTCTTCTTTACCTTTCGGCTTTTCCCTTCAAGGGGTCGCCACAGCAAATCAGTATCCTCCATCTTTAGAGGTTTGATCCACATGTTTGTTTTGGCCAAGCTTTTACGTCTGATGCCCTTCCTGACACAACCCTCTGTATTTATCCGGGCTTGGGACCGGCACAAGAAGACTTGTGTCCCTTTCTGGCTACAGAACAAGCAACTCGCTCAGTAAAAGGCTCCCAAACACAAAATGGTCATCGGCACAGCAATATTCAAAAAAGCAAAAACTATACTCAGAGTAATGTAGTGTTTTTTGAATTAATCAGATTTTTTTGGTTGTTTTCAGGCCGTGGAAGGGGAGACGGAGGGTTTTACCAAAGAAGTTTTGATGATGTAGAAGGTTTTGGCCGTGGGGGCAAGGAGATGCATCGCTCCCAGAGCTGGGAGGAAAGGTACTGATACATTGATTTGGGCTTTCAAGTCTGGACACAGCCAAAAGACAGTCATGCAAAATTACAAAAGTTTAATGAACTGTTTAATAGTTTATCTAGCGCATTGCGATTAGCTGTTGTTATCTTTCCCACAGGGGTGATAGAAGGTTTGAAAAGCCAGGTCGGAAAGACCCAGGTGAATGAAGAAATAATTAATTGATTCATCAATGATAGCAAATATTCGCTTATTTTGCTTTTCTTTATTCCTATGTAGATGCCGCCCCAGGCCATTTCCAGATGAATCATGGTAAATTCCTTCAGTCACACCATTTCTAATGAAAACCAACTTGCCTCACCTCTAACTATCATGACTCATTCGTTTCCAGTTCGAAACAACTACGATGATGCTGGAACAGGCCTGTCTAGGAAACACGATTTTACCCGCTCGGAGAGTGAAAATTGGCGTACCTCTCGTGACGATCAGAACGGTGAGGATGATGATTAGTGGGTCTGGTTGCTGACATACAACAATACTTTTTGATCCCTCTTATCAACTTTTGCAGCGTGTTAACCTTCAATTTTATGGCCTCGGCTTTGAATCTCACAATAACTTTGACATTTGGTTTAGTTCTTTTAGGGAACATGAGTGCCGATGTTCACAACAAATCATGATCATGAGGATTTTTTTTTAATGCGGCTTGACAGCCAGTGTGTGGACTTGGTCTTTGGACATTATTTCTTTTTATTGGATTAGATTAGCCTTTATTAGTATTTCAGTGGAGAAATTTGCATATCACAGCAGCAAAGTGATGAAAGGAAGAGGAAAGGGAAAGAAGTATGAAAACAAAATACAGGAGCTGCTGTCAAGGCAGCCACTCTTGCGGCGCCATCTTGAAGTAAAAAAAAAACAAAAATAACAAATAATCTGACACAACACAAAAGAAATAGACAATCATTAAATCTTAAGCACTTTCTGCAACCTCTTTGTTGCATATGTATGAAGCAGTTCTAGATGAAAGAGGGTGGTAGGTCATTCTCTCTTGTTCTGGCTCTTCACGGTGTTGGATGATTGGAAAATCAGCAAGACCCAAGGTAGTGAACAAAGAGATTACTTTTATCTTGTAGACAGCAGAGACATTGTGAGGTTGAAGTGGTAGGGCCATTGAGTGAGAAGCTTCTGCTCTCCCCTGACCTCTTCTTCTTTTCCTTTCGGCTTTTCCAATCAAGGGGTCGCCACAGCACATCAGTGTCCTCCATCTTTAGAAGTTTGATCCGCATTTTTGTTTTGGCCAAGCTTTTACGTCGGATGCCCTTCCTGACACTCCTCTCACCTGAGATGTTTATTTATACGAGATAGAAGGGTGAAATGTGTGTGTTTATATTCTGATTGGCTGCCGGTGCCGAGTATGCAAATTGCCAAACGAACGTTCGCCAATCAGAAGTCTGCTTCGGACTACACCCTGACTGAAAAGTGTACTTCAGAGTTTTGAAAGACGCTGAGAAAGTGGAATCCACGTAACGTTAAACAGACAACACAACGCATACGCTGCATTGTACACCATGACGACAAACGGCAACTGGAGCAAAATCTTCAGCAAGGTATATTTACCATAAATTAGGCAAGGGAGCATTTGTGGTTGGTACTTCCTTAATTAAAAAAAACCCTTTAAACTTCGCAACAATGTTTGTATTTTTTTGGGCGATTAAACGTCTTTATGTGATTTAAGTTGTGAAAAATCGGGCAGGCAACTTTATGGCCCGGCCGGCAACTTTTCAGAGTTGTCTGCCTGGGTGTCCACTAACTTGTCATTCGTTTCAGACACTGCCTGTCATCATGGAAATATCAAATGAATAAACAAACAGTTGTATTTATTGGATTGGATGGGATTTGCCTTTATTAGTCTCACAGTGGAGAAATTTACATTTCACAGCAGCAAAGTTATGAAAGAAATGAAAGTAGAAAAGCAAAACACAGGAGCTGCTGGAAAGACAGCCACTCTCGCAGCGCCGTCTTGAAGTCAAAAGAACAAAAAAAAACTCGAGAACAAATAACATGACAACACAAAGACATAGAGAGACATTCATTCTTAAGCACTTTCTGTACCCTCTTTGTTACATAAAGCAGTTCCAGATGAAAGAGAGGATCAAAGCGTCTCTTCACCAGTGGATCAGGGACATCATTATTTAGTGATTTGTACTTTAACGTTCTTTTCCATTTAACTTCACCATTTTTAGATTTTTTTTCAAAGTCGCTGAATTTTCACATTTACCGTTCAAATACTAAGTCGAGACGAGCGGTGAGGCAGCAGCCTCACCATGGTTTGCGCAATGACTATGCTAATTGTGCTGGCTTGCTCTGCAGTGAGACTGCATTGCTGTCCCTCTGCATATCGCTGTTAGTGTTCAAAAACGTTTAGTATATGAACTAAATTTCTACACTTTAGATGGTGTATATAATGTACAGTCACTGTACATTATAAAAACTGTCCAACAGTGTTTATTTTATTTTTATCAAAACTGTGTGCATAGGTGAGGCACACAGTGCTCCTGCCTCATGACAGGGGGCGCTGGTGATACCAGAGATTCTTCTTGCAACTCCTCGGCTGCAAAATAATAGAATTAGTGACAGCAAGCTACAGTAAACAGTTAGCAAGTTAAGTGCAACCACCCAGTCATTTTTTCGTGTTGCTTGGCCTTATTTTCAGAATGGTGGATGACATATCTAAATTGAAAGAATTTTCTAAACTGGACTTTCAATCGAAGCAGGAGATAATAATTAAAGGAAGACCAACACCGTACTGTATAGCTCACAAACGGTGAGCGATAGATATAAATTTCCTGGACAGCTTCTCAGCTTTTTGGTCCAGAAGGATCTAATTGAAACTATTCGTGAGGTGACAAAGTTGCTCCAGCTCGTGCTCGCTGTTCTAGCTACTACAGCATCGGTGGAGCGGTCATTCTCAGCACTGAAAATACTGAAAACATACAGTCGGAACAGGGCTGATCAAGGACGACTTTCTTCACTGGCAGTGATCTCCATTGAGACAGAGAGACTTTTAAAACTGAAGAAAGATAAGGTGAAGGAAGGCTTCTACAAAGAAGTTATCGATGCCTTTCTTTCGAAGGAGCGGGGCATGGACTTCATTTATAAGTAAAGGTAACACGATAACGTTTTTTTAATTCTTTTTTTTCTATGCTACAGTTTGTATATATAAAGAATGCTGACATGACATTTTAAACAAAACATGTTAACTGTTACCAATCAAATGACGAATAAGCTACTCTGTTGAGTTCATATTTTTGTAAATCTGACTGATGACGTCAGTGCCTCACCTGCCATGAACCTCAACGCACTGATATATATATATATACACACATATATATATATACATACACACACACAGTAACGTCTCGTTATATCGATATTGGTTATATCGATAGTACTGCTTATTGCGATACTATTTCTATGAACGCAAGGAGAAAATTTACATGCCGCAGGATCGGATATATCGATAGTCTGGTTATATCGATATTTTTTCCGACTCACGAGAATATCGATATAATGAGACTTTACTGTATATATATATATATATATATATATATATATATATATATATATATACTAAACTGAAATGAAGCAGCATAGGATGTTTAAGGATGTGTATCGATTGACGAAAAGAGACTGTCTCACATCTCCTGTCCCACGTAAATTTGCTTCAATTCCAAGCCGCGACAGTTCCCCATACGCATCGGCGCTCTGCGCCGACGCTCCTTTCTTCTCATCTTATTGAATGGACCGCTTAGGCAAAGTGTCTCAAAACTAATTTTGTCGTGGGCCATATTGTCGTGGGCCATATTGTCGTGACGGTTTCCACTCAGAGTGCCGTTATGACTAAATTTTGTAAAACCATATAAATGTTTAACCACCTTCTCATACTACGTACACAACTAAATTGTTTTGAAATCAGAAGTCAAGAATGTTCAAACGTTGTTATGGGTTGGATATGACCATTTGAAATTCTGGTTTAGCGTTTAGCAAGCATCATGAAAGTTGACATGATTTTCTCTTGTGGGCTGTATAAAATGATGTGGCAGGCCAGGCAATGACTTGAGGCCCGCCGTGTGTCCAAACTAATTTGAGAAATATTGTCTCACTTAGATTTCTCGATCCACCAAAATGAACCCCATGTCAATCCCTTGCTTTTGTTGAAGCCATTGATTGTTTTTGTTTCACTTCTTTTCCTAACTAGATGGGCCTCGGGGTGGAGTGTGGCATCCAGAGCAGCGACGCCGCGTCCCGTTTGATTTGCGAGAAGACGAACGCAGCTACAGGAGCACGCGTTTGGGCAGTGGCAGTCTGGATGACGACAGGGACGCTCTACCGGAGTGGTGTCTGGAGGACGCGGAGGAAGAGGCGGGCACCTTTGACTCGTCTGGAGCATTTCTCTCACTTAAGGCAAGCAAAGCTCTGTCAAGATAAGCGGATGTCTATGAATGTATGATATTTTCATACATTTATCACAGAGACTTCTCTTGTCTTAGCAGAAGGCCTCGAAAGAGCCCATCCTGGAGGAGGCAGAGTTGGATTTCAAACCTTTGGAAGAGTGTGAGGAATCCCTAGAGGAAGAAGACAACCAATCCAAGGAAACCAAAGATAGGGAAACAGAGGCCAAGCAAGATCCTGACCGGAAAGGTTGGACCCTTTCATATTGAAGCAGTATCATTGTCATTCAAAATGGGATCCTCATGCGGGACCTCCAGCTGAATTGTTCAAAGCAGCAGCTAACAGACATTTTTACTGATAACTTCTTCCAAGAACCTGAGTTAAATGAGCATAGGCAAATGGTGAGTGAAACATTTAAGTGAAACTCACACACAAAAAGCTAGTGCCCCCCTTAACCAACCAAGAGAAAGAGCTACTTAGAAGCCTATTACTGTGCCCAGTGCACCAGTATTTTTGTTTGTGATCAATTGTAGCACGATGGACCACACCAAAAATAACTGCTGTGTACACTCCTCTTTACGCAATGGCCCCCTGACCCCCTTCTCTTCCTTTCCTTTAGTATTCGCAGGAGTGAGCAGAGTATCGGAGGAGGCGCCATCTGTCCCTTCACCCTCCGTTCAGCCAATCCCAGAGGACCAGACGACTCCCAAGTCTGTGTCGCCGAGCCATCCTAACAGAACAGAGGAATCCAAAAAGCCAGCCGAAAGACAACCTTCCCTGGAGCGACTGCCAGAGCCCTGCCAAGTTCCCCTGCATGTCACATTGTCAAACAGCATGTCAATACCCATGACTCATATTTCCACCACCCTCCCAGGTGACGTTTCTTCTTCGGATGGATTGTCAAGAATTGTTGAAAAGAGAGTACCACATGGTATTTGTCTGTTCCTCGCAGAAGTTCACACACAGTCATCCACCATGCAGAAGCCCATGGAAGTTCTTGTGGCCATGAACAACCCTCTTCCTTTTTCATCAAGTGTTTTTGCGCCAATATCGAGGCCCATCCCCATGCCACATGACACAGATGAAGATGAGGGGTTGAAGCACTTTGAGCAGGTAACTTTGTAAATCTGTGCTGCGGGTCCTTGGTGTTTAGATAGACTTCTTCACCTATGGCTGTGATGTACCATATTTTCACGACTAAAGGGGTGCACTTAAAAGTTTTAAATTATCTCCAAAATGGACAGGGCGCCCTAATCATGCGGCGCACCAAATCTAGGAATGTTGCTGTGTGACTTCAATGAGCGCTCCACTCAACTAACTAATGTCATGCAGATATGATGTTTATGTCAAGCAAAGACAGGAGTTAACAGGGGATGTCATGCAGATGTTAAAATATTTAGAGCAAAGACAGATTTAACTGGTGACAGCATGCGGATGTTAAAGAGTAGAATGGCTGGTGTGAAAGAGGATTAAAGACACGCCCACTTGTAGGTGGATATCATGCCGGCCATGCATTGGGAAAATTATCGTCGGGTGCCAAAATGTGGCACCAATGAAGAGACGCCTATGAACATGTGGCAAAGTTCAAACTTCAAGCAATCAGATAAACAGAATAAAATGGCAATCAAGCAGCCGCAAGAGAATTTAAAATCGAAGAAGGCTTGGTTCGCAAGTGGAGGAAGTAGGAGACCAAGTCAAGAAACTGAAGATGAAGGCAAAAATGCTTGACGAAGAAATGAAAACAAACACTTTCAACGAAGTTTTTTGATGATTTCGTTTTATGAACCAGTGCCAATTATCCATATGGACAAGGACTAGTGTGGCGCAACAACTTTGGCAAACTACGCTCCTTCCGTTCCTGCTGCTGTAAAAAGATTGCTAACAACACATCCAGCGATTGACACACTGAGGCACGAGAAGGCGGCTCTTATTTTTGGGTTTGTTTGCCATATCAACAGACAGAAACCGCCACCTATTGTGGTTTTTAAGAGAAAGACTGTCTGATGAGGAGAAAATGAGAGAGTGGCCGACTGAGGGCTAGTTGAAGAGAACTGATGGTTTTTTTCCACACCTGCTGATTTGTGACTCCATGCTTGACCATCTCACGGCCTCTGTGGAAAAACCTGCAGCGAATGATCTGCGTGCTTATCATAATTTCAGCAGACTTGACGAAGGATGCTAGCATGCTTTCTACTGTTTTTTTGTTTGTTTGTTTTTTAGTTTAGTTTTAAATTGGCATACATTTTACAATGCGCCATTTGGTCGTGAAAATATGCTAACCTAAATTGGAACGTAATAAGCTGCAAAGCGCTGTGGTGGTCTGTTACTAAACTACTTGATGGCAGTAGTAAAAATAATTATATTTAAATGTAAAACACTTCTACTGCCAAATCCGTCTAACAATCAGATGACAAATATATAAGTACAAGAGTAACTGGGCATTTGTTCTTGCAACATTCATAATCTCAACAGGTTCTGATTATTATAAACCCACTGGATTTGTATTATAGTACGTTCTCAGATTTTCACTTTTCACAAATCGGAAAAAATAATGTTCAATTCTTCAATTCCTCTTAGGATGAGTGAGAAATTGTATTTTAGTTCTCAACTGTTTCAACATGGTGCTGCCATCCCATCCATATCTCTGTTGTTTGTATGGTTAGTTTAATGTGTATGCATTTGGCTTCATTGTGTGGCTATAATAATGTAGTTGGTAATGTAACAATCACTTTCCTGGAAAATCCTTCTCAACAAAGATACTTCACTGCAAAGATACTGATATACTCTAAATTGTAACAAAATAGCTTTCTTCACCCATCTTTTTCCAGGAGGCAGAGAAGATGGTGGCTTACCTCCAAGATGGTGTGGTCGATGATGACAGACTTGAAGTGAAAACCTCTGAGAAGCCCAAACCTGCAGGACTTCCACTCACCCACAAAGCTGCACTGAAGTGGTTTTACAAAGACCCTCAAGGAGAGATACAGGGTAACACGGATGCTGGATGTCACAAAAACAATGTTCGGTAATCTCAGTGAGGCTACTTTGAACATTATCTTTCATTTTTGTCTCCAGGGCCATTCAGCAACCAGGAGATGGCAGAATGGTTCCAGGCGGGATATTTCACCATGTCCCTCCTGGTCAAAAGAGGCTGTGATGACATATTTCAGGCCTTGGGGGAGATGATGAAGATTTGGGGGAGAGTCCCGTTCACGCCGGGCCCGGCGCCTCCACCTCTACAGGTGCGTGTTCACATATAAGTGCTGTTTTAAACACGACACTGCAGGATGATTTAAAATCTAAATTACTGAACAATGACATGGGCTAATCGAACAATATTAATATGCGTCATGCTGATTACCCCCCAAAAATTCTCAAAATTCCAACAATATATTCAAACTGTTGTCGATTGCGTTATATATTTCTCAATCTTCACAATGGTACATGCATTTTTGACACGACGTGCATTTTATTTGTTAACATCCTTTGATTTTGTTTTTTGGGGGGGTGGCAGGGGCTTTGTTCAAATCTGCTTTCCAGTTGGTAGATTTTTATTGAATTTCCCCAAAATACACATTGCAACGGTAGTTTCAAGCACATAATGCTCAAATGAACTATTTTTTTGATTATGAATGTTATTCCTCACCCAGGTAGAACAAAATCAAAAATTGAATAGTAAATTCAGGTACTTTCAGGTCTTTTTGAGCGCAAATTGGTTGTTGTGACTGCAAAGCTATTTCCACCCCTTCCTTCGTGAATTAGCTTTTTTTTCTCATATTTTTGCAGAAAACACTGTATTGTATTACTCGTACGCAAACATTGATTGTAAAACCTTATGTGCACATCTAGATCTCCTTCTCATCCATCTTGCTAGATTGTTCATAAACCATGTGTGTGTCTCCTATGATACTCATACAGGGCGACGCCGATCAAGAAAGGTTGAAGAGACAACAAGAGCTCACTGTGCTCAACCTTTACCAGTTACAACAACTTCAATATCAATACCTCTTAAGGTAAGGTCCATTTGTAAGTAACTGCAAGACCGTTTATTTGGCTCGGCGACAACCGTATTTTTACAGTCATACGGCGCACTGGATAAAAGGATGTAGTGTCAGTTGAGGTTACTATTTCTGTATTAAACCCATACACAAGACACACTGTGCTATTGGACTTGTGCATGGTAAAACATACTCTACCTTAAAAAAACACAATAGCATGTATGCACACTTTTAAAAGGCAGTGGGAACCAAACTGAGTTACCGCCATCTCATTCATATCGGTGATGTCGTTGTGCCTGATGTGATTGTCAAAATTCTTTTTGTCGTACAGTGATACATTGGCCTACAAACTTAATTGGTTCCCACACAGAGTGTGTAAGGCAAAAAGTGTGTAACCCAAAAATTAATTCCCCATAGTAAACCATTAAAATGAGAATAATCCGTTCCCAGGTCCCCATAAAACATAATTTTCTAATTTTCTAAACCTTAAAACTACACAAAATATACCTTATTTTATGTATGAGTCAAACTCAGCCTTATTGTCAAATATGCTTATATGCATGACACACAGCACAGATGAAATTGCTGTCCTCTCGGACCCAGCGTGCAATAAATAATAAATGTGCTGTGGTATTATAATTAAAGAAATAAACTGTCCTGGATAATAAAGTCGTTTTATTTACCTTTGTGATGGTCGTTGATGGCTTGATGGAATGGAGTGGCCGGTTTCATCAGCATTAAACACTTGATGAGGAAAGTAACCTTCTTCTTTCACCATCTTGAGGAATGAGCCCTTGTAGGTGCTTTCTCTGTGATAATTTTATCTACTTCCTCATCAATTGTGTTCTCTTTAGCTGAGTTGATAGCTTTTTGCATCAAGTGTACAGATGGCTTGTGTGGGTTGTTTGTGGAGCCTGATTGATGGGATATTTTAACCTTGCAGTCTACACTCTGCCTTTGAACTATCAAAGTTGAAACTCTCACTGTCGTCTGCCTGTCTCTTTAATGTTTAAACCACCTCCCCTCACTGCTGCGTTCATGACCAATCACGTGGCTTTAACCGAAGACTGGCGGCAGGGAATAGAGGACAAAAACAGTCGGCTGCCATTTTGTTTTTAGAAGAACGGGCTCGTTCGTGAACGACATAGCTCCGTGAATGAAAAAAGTTCATATACCAAGGTAAATTTTTCATAAATTTAACGTTCGTAAGCCAAGTGGTTTGTAAACTGAGGTATCACTGTATTTCAAAATGCAAAATGGGCTTGTCCATCACTTCACATCACCACAGTCCAAGCTGGCATGTGGGAATGTAGGGATATGTTGTGAGAACAGTCAGTATTGGAAGCAAAGTATGGCCAGAAAAGTGTCAAATGTGGATAGATTGTGCCATTTCAGAAAACAAAATCACTCATACCATGGATGAATCTTGACTTCTCTCGAATGTGCTCGAATCCCAAAACTGATAGCTTGCAGTTTAGACCGTGGTTCGTAAGTGTGTTGCTTCGCTAGTCCATTTTCGGGACGATGTTTTACACAATGCACATAATAAAATAATATACATACTCTTAATAGCATTGTGCCTTTAAGATAAGAAAACATTTATTTGTCTCACAAAAGAAAACATTCCCAATTTACAGCTACAACATAATGGAAGGAAGAAGTGGAAGAACAAGAAGTGTATATATATATATATATATATATATATATATATATAAATCAATATTATATAACATAAGCATATTTAAAAAGAAGTGATTAGGGGGTGAGTCCATGTTTTCAGATTTGTCTATTTAATAACCTAACAACATTCAGCAAGAACAAGTGACAGTACCTCTCCTTCTCCGGCTGAAGGAGCTGCCCAGTGCTTTTAGGGTTGCCTAGAGGGGATGGGAATGCCTGTCCATCATAACTATCGTGTAGTTTTTCCACCCCCCCCCCCCCCTTCCCACGCTAACTTCCCCATGCTGTCCTCGGTTATGTTTGCCTCTCCTCTATACAAGTAGCGTGTTGGCCTCTAAATCCAAATGTAGACATTTAGTATATGCCTCTCAGCTCAACTACTCCGGGAGTAGGGCGTGAACAGAAGTAGGTACCACACTAGCATTACCATCCAAAAAAACAAAACAAAAAGGCTCTTTGTATTAAAGGATGAAATGTCTTTGTTGTTGCCTTTTAGGCAGCAGTATGCTCAGGCCCTGGCTCAGCAAAAGGCTGCAGTGCTGAGCTCAGCACCTCTTCAACAGCAACAGCAACACCAACAGCAGCTTAACTTGCTTCAACAGCAATACCAGGCTCTCAAGATAAGGTCCGAAACGTCATCATCGCATAACACTTATTTTAACAGTGGCGGGCCATGCATGTCACACTTAGGCCTTCAGTAGTGCTACGTCGGAATCACTCCACAGCTGCAAGTGTGGTGTGATTGACTATACGTCCACTACAGGATGATGTTGGCCAGTAAATAACTAGTGAAGAAACTTAAGAAATACTGTCATGAAACGTTTTGAATTTTTACAATGAGTGTGTGGATCCATGATAACCTCATAAAATTGCAATTATATTTGCTATTTTTACTAGCTTCAGTGCTGTCCAACCTTTCTTCATGATG
Organism: Hippocampus bargibanti; assembly: GCF_051943395.1. Classification (NCBI taxonomy): domain Eukaryota; kingdom Metazoa; phylum Chordata; class Actinopteri; order Syngnathiformes; family Syngnathidae; genus Hippocampus; species Hippocampus bargibanti. The sequence continues at coordinate 14,722,264 of NC_142744.1, read as the reverse complement.
TCCATCTATTCTAGAAAAGTCCATCTTGAAAATGCCTTGAACAGTATAACTGCAACCAAATCCATTTCTTCTCCTCCTTCAGCCATTGTGGGTTGACAAAACCACAATTAAATAAACACAAAAATGTATTTGCTTATACAGATTGCTACACATACAGTGTGCTAGCTCTGGCCAGTATCAATAATAATAATAATAATACAGTAAAGTCTCGTTATATCGATATCGGATATATCGATAGTGCCGGTTATATCGATACTATTTCTATGCACGCACGGAGAAAATTACATGCAAACAGGGTCGGATATATCGATAGTCCCGGTTATATCGATATTTTTTCGGACTCCCTTGAATATCGATATAACGAGACTTTACTGTAATACATTACATTTTAAGCGCCTTTCAAAGCTCTTGGGGACACTTTACAGTCACTGACAAGCATAGGTACTATAATAAATAAAATACAATCACGAATAGAATAAATAAAATACAATTATAAATAGAAACGAGAGAGAGAGCTACACAGAAAATGCAATTTTAAACAGGTGGGTTTTGAGACTTGAAGGCGGGAAGTGAATGTTGGGAGGAAGTGAGTTCCAGAGTTTGGGGGCAGAGCAGCTGAAGGCTCTGTCACTCATCGTGCTGAGACTGGCAGGGGGGGGGGGGCACACAGAGGTGGAGGGAGGAAGAGGATCTGAGGGATCTGAATATGCGCTTATCACTAGTGGCTAGTGATATTATAATGAGCCTCGCCAATCATAATTTGCAAAAACTCTGACGTTACCAGCGCCTTCGAGCAGGCCTTGGTTTGCCAACCTGAACTCTGATTGGTTAAAGCAACAGCTTCATCGCCATTGATTTTTATGCTCCATGGCCTGCTGAACTGATTGTGAAGGCATCCAGGTAGATTTCTGACCCTGGTAACAAATAATGGCTGAAATGTGATTTGTTAAATGCTTTAATATGAAAACACATCTGAAAGCAGCGCAACAGGGGAAAAGTAATGAAAGGAAGCTGAGAGACAATTTGGAATTATTTAATAAGAATTCATATACAAAATATAATTTATATTTGTGATTCAGATATTTTTAGGCCAGCAGAGAAGGCCTAGCAGGCCTTGACTGTCCACCACTGCAATTTAACCTATCGTAACAATGTGTTTTGCTCTCGTTTTGCAGAACATCTGAGAGCCTTCTACCTCCTGTGACATGTTCCCTGTCTCTACCCGACTCTAGTTCTGTATGGGAAATGCAGAACCCGTCCTCTCAGGCTCCCCGCACACCACACCTCCCGCCAGCAACGTCAAGCAGTGAGTCAACAAAAAAATTAAGGTGTTACTTGTGGCTGTTACACCCGATGTTGCTGTGTTTTTTTCTTTTCGTTTCTCAACAGCATGGGATGGCAGCAGTGTGTGGGACTTGCCCATTGAGTCCATGGCCAAGGCGCCAACCATTGAGCAGATGCAGCAGTTGGAAAAATCAAAGGCTGCAAAGGTAATTTGTATTTCCATTTAAGAAATTGAAATTAGAGTAAACCATTACTGTGGGACGGTGGCCGAGCCTTACCACACCCATTTTGAAAACAAACACGTGCAAGTAATTGAACATTTTCAAAGACTATTAAAATGCTATTAAAATGTACCATATACAGGTAACATCTGAGTTATGACCGGTGCGACATACGACCACCCGTACTTATGACCACGGCCGCCCGACCCTTTTTTTTTTTAATTCTACGCCAGGCACCGCACCGCCCTCACAGCCCAATTTTGGCCAGCCAGTATCTCACTGTCGCACAGCAATTGACCGTGTGATGGCATCGGACATCGAAGGGGGGGAGGATCCATCGGCCAAGGCGAAAGCCGAGGCAGGTGGGCGTCGGCGCTTGGGTGCGCGGGACTACGGTGACGAGAATGGGGGGGGTCCCTTGACACAGGTGGCATCGCGTCGGTGAGAACGTGGCGGCGACCCCGCGGTTGTCTGCGGCACCTCGTTTCCTCGAAGCAGAGCGAACTGTCATCGCCTCTGCAGCAATCCAGCAGCAATGCAGCGGCAGCATCACAGGGGCGAGAACGCGTTGGCGGCGAGAACGCGTCGGCGGCATCCCGCCGCCGTCATCCCGCCACCGCATTGCCACCGACGCAATGACAGTTTGTCGCCAAGGCGATGACAGTTCGTTCTGCTTCGGGGCGAGTAGGCGGGTTGAGCGCGTCGGCGTCGCAGACAACCACGGGGTCGGCGCGGAGAGTGGGGTTAGGCCGGGGAGAAGGCAACCAGTCGCACACCAGCGAAACAGACCCACGCCCGCCCGTCCCCGTGGTGTCCGAATCAGAATATTTGCAAGTCATTTAGCACAGAGTCTCTATTCAACATTTTGAATTGATTTTGACATATGACTGTTTGACGTCTGTGTAAGCTCTCAGTCGTACAGGAGTGGTCCATCGATGAGAAGGTTTCTTCAGCCGTCATCTGTACAAAAGATCGTTAGTCAGGAATGTAGGAACAATCAGTGGGGCCACAGGGAGGGGTCCCCCGCCCCTCCCAACCTGAGAGTAGGGACCTATCATAGCTGTGTCCGGCGCCACCATGTCTGGACATTAGGGATATATAAATGGGGCCGATACGACCAGTCAGACTTTAGTTCGCTGACGAAGCCTCTTGGATAGGAGGCGAAACGTCCGAAACCTTCACTTTTGTACAGATGACGGCTGAAGAAACCTTCTCGTCTATGACTGTTTGAGTTACGGCCGTTTTGTCGGAACGGAACCCGGTCGTAACTCAGATGTCACCTGTACTATGATCCCAGAGTCTAATTTTAAACTAATAATGTCCATAAAAGTTATTTAATTTGAACAAAATGCATAATTGAAGAGGCTTATTTGTACTCCTCTCACCTTATCCTTGAGTTGGAACTGGAGAGGCGTGAAGCTGAAATGAGAATCAAACAGGAAGAAGAGAGGAAGCGTTTAGAGGAGGCGCTGCGGGCTCGTCAAGAGGAGGAGCGAAAGCGTCTCGAGGAGGAGGAGTTAGCGAGAAAAAAACAGGTTGAGTGATTGAGTTGTTTTTTTAATCAAATCGCCTGTAAAACATTTGATCGGGGTGTTTAAAGCAGTTTACATCTGAAGGAGGAAGCTCTCCGACGGCAGCGAGAACAGGAGGAGGCACACCGGAGACAAAAGGAGGAGGAGGAGAGACTGGCACAAGAGGATGCACTGCGAAGACTTGATGAGAGGAGAAGAGAGGAGGAGGAGAGGAAGAAAAGGGAGGAGTTCCTTCGCAAACAGGTACAGCCAGCCGCTCACCTTTGAAATCTTTGTCTGAGATTGCTTTGAAATGCACACGTTGGACTCTTTTCGGTTTCACGGGTTTTTGCACAACTTGCTGCTCCTTCACGGGGAACCGAAAGCCAAAATTCACAAGCAGCGACTCATCCGTGATTGGACCAATACATTTCTTGCTTCAATTCAAATTGGTATTTCACTTGTCATCATCAGCATGCTGTTTCATTCTTGCCACCACATGCAATTTATTCGCATCAGCCATATTGCTCAGTGTGTAGCCTGGCGGTTAGCAGATCTTTATTGTTTTACCGAGCGGGTCTTAATCCTCACTTGCCAAGTCTTACTCATACAGGAGGAGGAGCGCAGAAAACAAGAGGAGCTGGAGGCATTGAGAAGGCGCGAGGAGGAGAAGCGAGCAGAGGAGAAGCGAGCAGCAGAGAAGCGAGCAGAGGAGAAGCGAGCAGCAGAGAAGCGAGCAGAGGAGGAAGCTGCAGCCGCAGCCGCGGCCGCCCTGGCTCAGCAACAGCAAGAGGAGCAAAAGAAGAGAGACCTAGATGCGCAAAGACAACAGGAGCTGCAGAGACTGAGGCAGCAGCAACAGGAGGCTCTGAGGAGACTGCAGCAACAGCAACTACTTGCACAAATGAAGGTGAAGTTGTTTTTCTTCACAGTAACCACAAAGCTTGTCGGTGCAGAATGCAGGGATCCCAGCCAAGGGAAATTAAAATAGAGGAAAATGAAACAGATCAGCCGGGGGTGAAGGGGGCCTTAAATTTATGAATGCACGATTGCATATTAAATATCTGCTACATAATTATACAATACCATTTATTATGTTTATAGAGGGTTTTCACCAACTTTGGGCATCCCCCATCAGGTGTTATTCAAGTTAGTTAGTTTAGTATTGTCAATCATAATTAAAATCATGGTATACTACAGGTCAACAGTAATAAACATGCCCTATCATAATTTCCTTAATTAGAACACTAACTTATGAATTGGAATGACTCACCAGGTTGTTTGTAATTCTGCTTTTCAATCTTTTTTTCTCTGCATGTTTGCTTCCCTCACAATGCTGTTTGAGTGACAGCCAACCTTTGCCACCATAGTTGATCACTTTTCCATCGCAAAGACTGCAGAACGCTTTCCCCAGATTTTTATGTTTCAATATGAAATTTGAAAGCGAGCATCCGTCGACTTGTTTTTCTAACCATGTCCAATTCCACGAATTCTTGATCCCTCCATCCAGAGACGTCACCGTTCCACTATCACTTTTGTGTAGGATCTCTCTACCACGACATCTTTACAATGTGAAAAGTCGTGTGCTCTCCGGAGTGAGCTATCACACAGAACACATGTACGTAAGCTTCACATCAAAACAAAATCGATATACGTATATCTAACCTACACTGTCTGCTATTAACACATTAAACATATAAGTACCAAAAATGTGACGATGTTTAGCACAAGTTTACAAGCGAAAAGTGCGGTAAGGGAGCTGTCATATTTGTTTTCTCGTTTCATCGCACACAGTCTCGTGGTATTTTACTCCCAAGCGATCCCGATTGTCAACGGAAGCAACCGACATCGACCAAAACACACGAAAGCATGCCCACTCAAGAACTACGCATTCTGATCTTCCTATTACCCTTCAAAACAAATGTTTTAGTTGTTGTATATGGAAATAAAATAACTTATATGAAAATAGAAAATATCACTTTGGCGGGAAAAAATATTTTGCGGAATTCTGCTAAATAGTGGACGTCTGGGATCCCTGAGAATGACAATTTTTCTTTATAAATCATTGGGTGTCCGGATCAGCAATTTTGGTTAATGATATCACAAGCTGTCAAAGTGATATTTGTGTGGGGGAGGAGGGCTAAATGTATTTTATCATACAGGCCTGTTAACAATGTCAATGAGTTTGCCAAACTACAGAATGGAGTGGGTCCCACTTTGTTCACACCTGATTTAGATATCATATATCCTTTAAAAATATTGAAAAAGTTCTACCGCCAATCTTCCCTGTTTGTAGCTACCGCTGTCATCGAAATGGGGTCATCAGTCTGCCAACATGAGCAACAAGAATCAGAACACCTTGTCATTAGCTGCGATCCAAAAGCTGGAAGAGGAGCGAGAAAGACAGGCACTCGAAGAGGTAAAACCATCCTGATCACCAGACTTCCTGTTCTGTATTTTGTTTTATTTTTTACTTCTGATCATTTTAAACATAATTATTACTCCTCCACTGCCGACACATACACACTTGCAGCAACAGCGTCAACAGCAGGAGCTCCTGAAGCTTCAGCAGCATCAGGCGCTGCAGCAAGTGCAGCAGGCCCAAGCCAAGCTGTCGGGGTGGGGCCACGCTGCCAAACAGGCCCCTGTTACCAAGTCCCTACTGGAAATTCAGCGGGAGGAAGCGCAGCAGATGAAACAGAGGAAGGTGCAGCCACCTCAGCAGCAGCAGCAGCAGCAACAACAGCAGCAGCAACAGAACCACATCTTCAGCCAGCCGGCCCGACCACAAAACAGAACTGTATGTAACCCATATCATACTAGAGTACCCCCCTGCTTGTAAAATGAAGGAGTATTCGAATGACCTACTTGGTAGAAGGAATGGAGATTTCAAGCAGGCAAATGAGTGTGTCGTTCTCAATAGACATCTCTGAGCAACTCCGTATGGGGATCCGCGAACATCACACCCTGCTCAAACTGGGCGGCGGACTCCAGCGGGATCTGGGGGGACACGCACAACTCCAACATGGGTTTCTGGGACGAAGCTGTGAAGGAGGCCGTCCAGCAGCCTCCGCCCACCAGAAAAGGAAATGCACAGAAAAACAAGAGCAATGCCAATCTCAGGTTAGAGCTGAAACTGCATAAAGTCATGTTCACTCATTCACTACCATTCACAAATTTATTCTGGAATTGAAAATATGATGTCGATCGCCATTGCCGAATTTGTTCGGTTTTGTTTTTTCATGCTTGCATGCCGACAAAGCATTGGCTATGGCCTCTGGCAATGTTTTTTCTTTTCCACAATGGGGAAGCATTTCCCTTTTTTCCATGCTAGCTCTTTGTTCCAGCTTCAGCTGTTGTTAAAGCGCTATATAAACCAATATGTATTGCATTGTATTTTGGACAGCCGCCCTCATTTCAAGATCAAATAATTCCAGACCCATATAATTTAGGAATTAACTCTTTTTTTCTGATGGAAGAAGCGAGTCCAAGGTTTCTTACTCTGCATTGAATGTTTATGTAGTCCTAAAACTCAATATTCTGTGGGTCCTGGAATTTAAGTGACAATGACAATACCCTGGCACCGGAGTGGACACATTTTTGCACGTCTGGCAATGAATGAGTTAAATGTCTTCACACACTGTCTTTCCTCAAAGGTCGGGTTTTTATACGGGAGAAGAAATGACACTCCATGTATGTGAATCTGAAGTGAATTTTCATTTTAGAGTACAAATGAAGATGTGGCACTATTAAGAATTAACCAATGACATTCAAACTTGTGATAAGTGGAAGTCAGCACACGACTGCCACCATTTTAATTTCCCCTGATTCACTGCAAATAATGTTTGGGTTGTTCTGTTTTACTTACATCTGACAGTTTAAGGCACTACGTCAACTGATATTTCTATTTTTTAATTCCTTCCATGTTCGTCAAACATGGTTTAAGTTGTAGATGGTGAAACAACTGCTGCCACCGTCATTCTTCACTGACCTGGTGGCCTTTTGGGGATGACCAATGTTAGCGCCAAACATACCGTTTAGAATATGGCCAAAATGTTCAAAATTGGTCTCAGTTTGTTTGGTCAGATGAAACAAAAACTCATTTGTTTTTACTCCCCTTCTCTGAAAGATATTTTTCTCAAGTGAGTTGTCACATTAACAGCAGAACGTTTGAACTATTCCATCTTGTTTCCTTTCTTCAATTTAAAAACCTGGCATTTGAAAGCTGACATAGACTTTTTAAATGAATAATAATAATAATAATAATAATAATAATAATAATAATAGTTGTTTTTGTTTTTTTGTGTGTGTGTGAAGTAATTCCATGAGTGGGCGAACAAACAAGAAGGCGGAGGAGGAAGAGAAGCTGCTCAAATTGTTTAAAGGGGTCAACAAGGGTCAGCAGGACAGTTTCATTCAGTGGTGTGAGCACACTCTGCACAGCCTCAACACCGCCAACAATCTAGATGGTAAATAGCTGCGCAAAAATGGGTGACGCAGAGACAAAAACGTTCATCTGAATGCTTGTTTTGGCTCCCCTACCTTTGCGCTTTTGTCACAGTTCCTACATTTGCATCGTTCCTGAAAGAAGTCGACTCGTCGTACGAAGTGCACGACTACGTCAAGGCCTACCTGGGGGATACTCCCGAGGCTAAAGACTTTGCCAAGCAGTTCCTGGAACGTCGTGCCAAACAGAACGCAAATCAGCAAAAAGCGTCGCCGCCGCAGAACCGTCCGCAAACCCTGAAACAGCAGCAGGTAATCACCGCGCTTTCCTTGGCCATTTGGTTTCTTCTTTTGCTCACCAAAATGCCATTCAATTTTTGTAGACCATCAAAACACAGCCATGTGGGACTCAAGGATGCATCCGGGCCCCGCCCTTGTGACATTTACACATTTTGACAGCCCCTGGCGCAACTTTGTAAATCCACTGCGCCAGCACTGGCTCAAGTCTATTACAATTGGCGCAAATTATTACATGATCTGCACCACATATGACATACTTCTGTTACAAAAGCTAAAGAAACACATACACAAATATCATACTTCAATGAAAGTATTTTGGTTTATTTCAATCAGTTTCGGATACTTCAGCAATCTAGTTAAATGGGGCTCCATCGATTTTAGAATTTGTCCCCCTTTACAGACACAATGATGCAAGTTGGCCCCCTTTTCAATTTCCCAGATGCATCCCTGGGGACTTAAAGTTAACAAATCAGAACTGGTCGCTCACATTTTTTGCAGTGTCTAAATATGTTCTAATATTCCTTCTCGTCAAGGATTCTGTATGGGGTGGGACGGGATCATCAACACTCTACCAGGCCAACCACATAAGTGGTCAGCAGAAGCAGCAACAGCAGAAGCAGCAACAGCAGCAGCAGCAACAGCAACAGCAGCAGCGCTTTGAGACGGTCACCTCAGGGAAGAAGAAAAAGAAGCAAAAGATGGTCCGTGCGGATCCAAGCCTTCTAGGTTAGCGCCAATCACCTCATTGCTGCTCTTTACAGCCTCGGAACTGTCTGAACGCTCGTTTTACTTTTTATGCCTTTAGGTTTTTCTGTTAACGCATCGTCTGAGAGACTGAATATGGGGGAGATTGAGACGGTGGAGGATTTTTAAGGGAACACAACCAAGCAAAACGGCCACAAAGTGACTCAAACCCTTTCCCGCCCTCATCTGCAGCTGCAATAACTTTTTCAACTTTTTCTGTCTTTTAAGGCCTCCATTCATTGTCAGACCTTCTTTGCCAACATCGCAACATTGGAAAAAAAAAACAATCTGACCGAATGCCCTCCCACGCTGTGCGGTAGTTTTCCATTAAATGGAACGAGGAAATCCAATCACTTTTTTTGCCACAGTTGGCAGAAGTATTATCTTTCAATTTGGCTTTTTTTAAACACCCATCTCTAACATTGGTGGGGCAAGTGACAGAGTTTATATCCATTCTTCTATTTATTGAATTTGAAGCCCACCCGCGCACCCCTCAACAAATTCTACCCTTCCGTTATTTTGCCACTGTACCCCACCCCTCCATGGTTGTTGGCGGATTAAGACGGCAAAGATGAGCTCAAGGATCGGTGCCTACTTTATGTCCTGTTTTAAGGACATGTTCCAAGTCCCAAGTAGTTATCTATTTCTTGTAAAATACTAGGCTGTTAAAAAAATAAATACACTTTCTTTCTGGAAGATGATCTGCGTCAGTCGAACGTTTTAATTTTGCTCTGTTTTGAAATGCGACATGCTCTTAATTCATTCACTGCCATTCCTGAATTTACTTGGAAATTTAAAAGCTTGACGTGGAGCAACGTTTCCGAATTTCTTCGGGTGTTGTTTTTTTCTTGCGGGGTGTGTGTTTAAAGCTTAGGTCACACCTCTGGCAATGTTTTTTCCCTTCCATGAGGGCGCAGCATTTACCTTTTGTACAGCCGCCCCACTTTCAATGCAGATAGATAACTACAACCAAGTAAGCTCCAAATAAACTTTTTTTCTGATGAAAGAGAGTCAAAGGTTTCTTACACTGCATTGAATGTTTATGTAGTCCTAAAAGTCAATATTCTATGGGTCCTGCAATTGGAATGGAGATGACAAAAACCCTGGCACTGGAGTGGACACAAATTTGCACATCATCTGGCAGTGAATGAGTTAATGTCATTGTATAAGCCATTTACCCCCCCCCCCCCCATTTCTTCCATTTTTGCTGTATGAGTTGATTTTTTTTCAATATTTTACCCTGAAAATAGAAATCATTTGCTATAATTAATATCAAATGGTATATTCATACCCTGGTCCTTTTGTAGACGTCAAAGAAACTCAAATCTAAAAATGCGTTCAAAATCACGCCCATTGACAATTTAGTGTCCAACCACCCTAATCCCCCCAAAAAAGTCATTGTTAACTTGCATCTATGATTAAATTCAAAATTGATTTTTTTTTTTCAAAAATGTAAAAGTACTTGTCTAATTATGAATTCATGCCTTGTACTTTACAGAGAGCCGTTTCATGCCCCAAATACTATTTTAAGGAGGTACAATAATTCCATCCTGCATAATCTAATCAGTTGCAAGATATTTTTTCTCCTCACACCAAAGTACTTGCCAGATATTCCACAAGTGTCATCAAGAAAAAGATGCTAAAATGGCCTTGACCTGGTCAAGGCCTGTACCTCGCAACCCCGCCTGTGTGGCCAAAGGAGCTTGGAGTGGGTGGGCACTAGCAAGATGAACTCACAAAGTCGCCACTGTCCTGACAGTCGGGTAGGCACCTTATCCCGCCCTATCCAGCCTTCCCGCACCACTTCCTCCTACTAAACTCTGCTCTTTTTTCACCTTGCAGAAGGCTACACCTTTGCTCCTCAGATCCTCTCCGGTGCGTCACTTCTTCGGATCACGCCACATTGACGTCTCGCTGTCGTCATGGTCTGTAGCAGCACCTGCAGAGTCCTGGTCCTTCTGGGCCTCTTGGTGGTCTTCGTGCGCTCAGGTAAAAAAAATAAACAAATCAATCAATTCCTATCCCAGCCATGTCAATTGGGCTGGGGAGTGCTAGAAATGATTATGCAAATGCTATTTCTATCTGATGATGTTCTTAATAGTTTGTGTAGATCGCATCATTTTCAAGTCAACTGTTGGAGAATAATTTGAATGTTTTGAAAGAAACTTCCCAGTGGTTCAAATGTGTGTGTGGTGTGTGCGTTTTTGTTTATTTATTTATTTTTTTAATGCATATTTATTTATTTTAAAGTTCCGTTTTTGTTCAAATGCACCGTTCTTATTCGGTCATATTCCACTTTGAACGTAGGACCTTTTATATGATACCTGCTTGGCAAGTCTTGTATGCATTGAATTTGTAACTTAACGCCAGGATTTCAGAATAGCCTACTGAAGTTGCTGTTTGGATTTTAACTGCCTTGCATCCTCATCGATCTTTCCTTGAGGATGTGCCAAAATTTGGCCACACGGTTGAGGTCAGGTGAGTTTGTGGGTCCCCGAAGGTGTGGGAAAAACTCCTGCGAAATCTGTTGGACTTTATGATTGACTACTTTCTGACATAGTGTAAAATAAAAAGAATGTCTGGCTGCCAAACAATGCAGTGCCCGTCGCAAGAAATCCTTCCGCATCTGGCTTTCTACGGGCATCAAAGGAGAGAAATGTCAAAATTAAGTTTTTACAACTACAAAATTATCTAGTGAAGCTGGACCAGATTAATTGTATTTCCATCCATTTCAATGGGGAAAGACTATTTGACATACGATCATTTTCCATTTCAGGCTTAGTCACGGATCAAATGAAATTGGATCATAAGGCACTGCTAAATATGTTTTACATTTTACTAACAACCACATAGTTTTTATAATTATATATAGATATGTACATATTTTTAATCAGTGTTGAACATCTGCCCTTGAGAACACTAATGGAAAGAAGTATCCATGTTCTTGTTTGCTACACTCTGCAGCCTTTACCAAACGGCTCCATCAACAACTTTGTTTAACAAACATAACCTGGTGGCTGTCTGCTCGGGGCCGGGCCGGTTGTTCCCGGTCGCTGGCCCAGCGAGCACAAGCCGCCTTTTGTACGTGGGCCTTGAACGCCTCATTGATGACGCTCCTGGCCCGAGGCCAGCGCCTCCAAAAACCTCCCGTCCTGCGACGGGTACACGAAGCTTCTGGGTCAACACAAATACTCACCAAGCTAAAAAGATGCGGCTTGGCATCCATTTCTACTGAATTACCATCAGAGGTTGCGAAAGTCTTCACACTGAATTTTCAGTTGAACTAAAAAGTCGACATACGCCTCTTTTTTTTTAATAACGTGGAAGCGACACAAATAATATCCTAACTTTATTTTAAGCATTAAAATTGATGTGGAAAAAAAATCCAAGATAATGTGGTTTTAAAAATGTGCACACACTCCTATAACGCGGGTTGCAGCCACCTTCTGAATGATCCAACCACCATGTATTAAACCATTTTTAAATTATAGTTAGTATTCAACATTCCTTTGGTGAACCCCAAAATGAAATTCCGGTGTTCTAGTAGGCTTTCAGTGGCAGTTTGGTTGTCTCCTCTCACTGCAGAAAATGTTCACAACATCAGAGAAACTTCATTATAGAAATTCTAGTTCCAGTTAGGAAAATATCCAAGGTGGTAAATACTGTCTACCCTGTAGGAAATGTGTCTTCTGGTACTCTCATGATTGGTCGAGCGGGTTGTTAAATGGTTACGTAAGAGTAAAAAAGTACACACTCTGAACTGTACTTCAACAAATTCAAAAGTCAAATTCAACACCCAATTTGCACAACTGCGTTTTCAGCAATACAATGATACCTCATCTTACGAACTTAATTGGTTCCCAGAAAGTGTAGGCGAAAAGTTCATCTGCCAAACATTTATTTCCCATAAGAAACCATGAAAAATGAGAATAATCTGTTCCCAGGTCCCCATAAGACATAATTTTCTTCTAAATAAGCCTTAAAACTACACAAAATATACCTTATTTTATGGCTAATAAATGTGCTGTTGCATTGTAATTAAAGAAATAAACTGAACTGTATAATAGTCGTTTTATTTACCTTTGTGATGATTGTTGATGTAGTTGCCTCTTAATGATATCTGATTGAAGTTGTCACGGTTTGCGAGGTGGTGATGGTTGTGGATCCCAAATAAGCAGGCAGGAGGGAGCAGCAAGTTGTATTTGACAAATTGTATTAAAATAAAGTCAGCAGGAACAAAATCTAAAACATCAAAGTCATCCGAACAGCGAAGTACAAAGTATCAAAGCAAACCATGAGTAAATATCTGCCAAGATGAAACAAAGCTGACTGGGTGAAGCAAACCCATTCTTTGACCCGACACGGAATGGTCGTGCCGAGAGTCCTTTTAACTGCCACTGATTGGAACGACCAACACCTGGACAGGTGCAGGCGGGGCTGACAGGGCCAACCAGACCGTGACAGTACCCCCCCCCCCCAACCAAGGGACTGCTTCCAGAAGTCCCAACAGTCTCCCAAAGGGCCCAACTCGCCAGGGAACAAGGTGGAGACGGCAACCATTGCCTCTCCAGCAAATAATGGGCGGTGGTCTGATGGGAAGACGACTCGGCCTGACGTGGATGTGGACGTGGCATGGCTCAACGTGTGATGCAATGCAAACACGACGAAGCATGGCACAATGTGGATGTGCTTTGCCGGGCGCAGAGTGGCACCGCGGACGGTCGTATGGGAACAGGTCTCGGCCGGACGTTGACGTGGACGCGGCACAGCTCGTCGTGGACGTGACTGCGACTCCATTCAAACAGTCACGCGACGAAGCATGACCTAACGTGGATGTGCGAATTTAATGTTCGTAAGGCAAAAAGTTCGTAAGCCGAGGTATCACTGTACGTCTGAGATCCAGTAGTGGAAAGAACACTTTGATGCGCTCCTTTTTCATCTGTAAGTGCTTCCTACAACAAATATTATGCAGGAAAGTGGATAAGACAGAATGACTATCTGTGTGTTATGTGTTGTGTTGTTTTGTTATGATGAGTTCAAATGGCGCAGAGCGAGTTTTTGCCTTTACAGCACCGCCTGTATTTTATTGTACTTCTTCCTTTCATTACCTTGCTGCTCTGAATTGGGAATTTCTCCCGTGTGACACTAATAAAGGTTTTCTTATCTTATATTTTTGGACATGAACAAGTATGGTTTCATATGCAAGGAGTAAGAGTCAAATGTGAGGAAAACAGACACTAGCTTGTAATACAAATTCCTTACAATCTCCACAAATACATAAGACTGTGTACAGTATTTGCGCTTGGGTTCGTCCCCAGCATGGATCAAATGACAGTACAGGAATAATAGTAAAGAGTTCAATAAAGGCATCACAGGCCCGCAGTGTCAATGTTTATTTAACAAGGCCCGGCGTCAACATACTTGCATGGTTTTGTTGATTTGTGTGCGCATGAATGGATCAATTTGTGTATCTGCAAATGTTTATTTATACAATTGAGTGTCCATGTACGGAATAGATTAGCATTTTCCATGGGTCAACTGCATTATTAAAAATTCGAGACATTTTATTTGAGGGGCAAGTTGCCAAATAAAATTCATTTAAAAAACAATGATACATTCTTACTGGGCATCTTAAAAGCGTTATGGGTAGGCACTAATTTTAAGTGTTCATTAAGGGGGGGGGGGGTTTCAAATGAACACTTTCATGGCTTTCATGTCGAAGAACCTCTTCATCTGCTCTTCTGTGATAATCGGCCACACTAAGGGAGCTTTTCTGCTATTCCGGGAGGTTCCTTGGAACCTTGAAGGAAGGAAAAAACAACATGTCAGGAGGCCACCTGAAGCTGAAACGGACAAAATGTTGCCTCCCTACAAAGGCTTCCTTATACTGCCGCTCGGGAGCCGTTGGGGGCGCACAGGAGAGACTTAATGGATCACTCAAATATACCAACGATGATCACATTCTCTAAATTCTCTAAATCACTTTTTTATTCTGTTTTGCAGAGACGGCCGGGGAATCACCAAGAGACAACCAAGACATGTCCGGAGAGATCCCTGCAGATGATTCCCCCACTGGAGCCACGACCAAGGAGCTCCTTCATCACATGACGGAACAGACCTTCACATTCGACTATGAGGACGCCACGCAAGGCCTCACAGTGGATGAGGAGGAAGGTCAAAATAATGTTTTTTTTTCACCTTTCGATGTGTAATCAAGTGCAGATTTAAAAGGTTCTAAAAGTGTATTCCCAAGAATTATTTTATGTGAAAGTGCTTTGTTGCAACTTCACTACTGTTCATCACCAATTTGGAAAAGAAATGAAAACGGGAATTACAGTATATCAAGATCAACTGCGAAGTGTGTGGGGGGAAGGTACGATATACTGTACTCACCCACAGAATTACTTTTCCTGTAAAGCGGGGTGCTCAGTACGTCGATGTTCAAGGTTCTATCACTCGTAGAAAAAATATCATGTGACTGAAGTGTCCTTGAGAGTCTTGAAAGGCGCTTATAAATGAAATTTATTATGATTATCGGTAGATATGATGAGGTGATGTGACATTGTCATGAACTGCCGCTATACAAATAAAGTCGAGGAGAGAAGTCAGCCTATCAGCCATCCCTTCACTTGATTGATACACCGGACAACCAATCATATGACATCTTATTATTAGGTACAACGTGCGTGATCGAACCACGCCGCTTAAGCGTTGCAAAGTTAACAATGTAGTTGTTAGTTACATCCAGTGACGTGCGGTGAGGTTCATGGCTGATGAGGCACTGACATCATCACAGTCAGATTTACAACCATATGAACTCTACAGAGTAGCTTATTCACCATTTGATTGGCAACAGTTAACGTGTTTTGTTTAATGTCATGTCAGCATTCTTTATATAAACTTTAGCATAGAAAAAAAAAGAATGAAAAAAAACGTTATCGTGTTACCTTATAAATGAAGTCCATGCACCGCTCCTTCTGAAGAAAGGCATCTCTACCTTCTTTGTAGAAACCTTCTTTATCTTTCTTCAGTTTTAAAAGTCTCTCTATTTCCTTCAATTTAGATATGTAATCCTCCATTCTGAAAATAAGGCCAAGCAACACGAAAAAATGACAGGATGGTTGCACTTAACTTGCTAACTGTTTACTGTAGTACATGAGGCAGGAGAACTGTGTGCCTCACTTATGCACAGTTTTGATAAAAATAAAATAAACAGTGGTAGTGTTTATAATATAAAGTGACTCTACATTATATACACCATCTCAACTTTAATTTAGTTCATATACTAAAAGTGTAAATTTAGTTCATATACTAAAAGCGTTTCAACACCAGCACAGTTAGCATAGTGATTGTGCAATCCATGGTGAGGCTCAGACGGCTGCTGCCTCACCGCTCGTCTCCATTTAGTATGTGAACGGTAAATGTGAAAATTCAGCGACTTTGGAAAAAAAAACAAAAAATGGTGAAGTTAAATGGAAGAGAACGTTCAAGTACAAATCACTAAATAAATAAACTGTTTAATTTATTTTTTCATTTGATATTTCCATGATGACAGGTGAGGCACGGCCTCCCCTGACTGCACGTCACTGGTTACATCTTAATTTTTTGCTTGTTTTTTTTTCATCTTAAACATAAAATAGTGTATAAAAATAAGTGGGGGAGCTGGACTAAGTAAGAAAAAAAAAGTATCACTTTCATTTGGATTGGAAGGAGGACTTTTTTTTCACGACGACATTTTCAAAGTGAGTTTGTCTCGTCTGCCAGTTATCAGAGTGAACTCAGGTAATGGCAAAAAATGTACATCATGATGTTGTGTTGTGCAATTTATGTGGTTATCCATCAACATAAGTTGCAAAAATCCTCAATATATTTCTCAATAAATATAATAAGTAGATGATTTTGACTTGGTCATTTGAAAAGTAGCTCCCATGTTGAAAAAATGTGAGCACCCCTGCTGTAAAGTTTGAAAAGCGCTTATAAATTAAATGTATTATTTATTATGGGCCCAACTACCAGACTAAAGGTAGTTTGGGTTTTCTCCAGATAGATTTGATTTGGTTTGTGCCCATCCATCTGCCCTTTTTCCACTGCTATCTACTCAAATTCATGTCAAATACATGTCAATGTTGGATTAGCATTATGAACCTCATGTATTACACGATCTGATGGTAACATGGCATCATCATCATCATCATATTTGTAGGTGTCTTGGGACCGGGTGCCATCACCGCCATCGTCATCGCCGTTTTCCTCGGAGCATCCGTCCTTCTGGCTCTCATTGTCATCATGCTCAGGAAATTCACAGCCACCTAGAGTGTATGCGCGCATGTGTATGTATGTATGTGTGTGTGTGTGTGTGTGTGTGTGCGCGTGCGTGTGTGTGTGTGCGCGTGCGTGCGTGCGTGCGCGCGCGTGAGCGTGCGTGTCTATTTGTGCTATCTGTTTCTTGTTCTGTATGCTGTGGTAGGTACCCTGACGGAAGCATAGCCGCTCAGCTACATTCTGCGCATTTTGAGTTTACATAATTTTTAAAGGTGACACATTTTATGTATTTTAATTTCACAATTTTAAACATTTCCCAAGTGTCCCATGTCATCAAAATAGTATAGGTATTGTCTCTAGGTATAATAGGTATTTTGTTACCAACAAGAAGTAAACGGGTTCAGCTTGCAGAAGGCGATCCCAGTGTGGGAAGATAAATCACCCATGAAAACAATAAAAAACCTGTCTTGAAATTCGCAGTATACAGTGTTGAATTCTATGTTTCCTGATTATGGCACGCTAACAAAAAAATGAAAATCCTTTCTGATCCAGTGTTTGTACACTTGCAAAAATAAGTATGAATATCAACACACATTTTATGACTAGTTGATGCAGAAATCCAGGTACAGTAATTCCAAATAGTTGTTCATGCATCTGCATTATGCAAAAAAAGTGTTTTTACATGAATGTTTGCAAACTTTGAATTTGATGCCTCACTCACACATCCCATATTGTCACTGCCTGTCAAGTTCATTAAAAAAAGCTGGTAAACACCGCCTTTTGAATAAGACCTAGATTGTTTTGTACCAATGATGAGGAACGGAAAACTATTCATATTAATGGTAAGTATTATCACAAAATTATTTTCAATGCATTTGACATTTTGTTGGAATGGCATGTTTGCGTGTGCGCATGTTTATGTGGCTCTCGCTGAAAAACATTTCTAAATATTTTACTTTTATGGCTTAGTCAAAAAGGTGCCTAACCCCTGAACTATGGCGACGTCTCCGGACAAGTTGTGTCCATAATTTGTAAAATGGCTTCAAATGACTTCTACTGTGTATTTTAAAAAGATTCCACCGCATATAGCTATATTTTACGTTTTAAGACTCGCGCTGAATATTCCGAGTCTTTTTTTGAGTTGGTGATGAGTCCGTACCATGACGTCACTGAAGGACCGCCACTGACTGAAAAAAGGACACATTGTAGCAGTCCTTCCATCACATCAATGTATTTTGCTGTACTTGTTTGGTCTGAAAACGTCATGTTGCATCAATAAGAGCCAGAAGAGGGTGACCAAGCTCCATATAAGGAATTTATCAGCCTGTGGAAGGGGCTGATTAATTCCTCACAGGAGCTCGGTCGCCATTTCTGCCTTTTTTTTGGTGATAATTTCCCAATGTTGCCTCAAAATGGTACGGAATAAATTCTTTAATCGATTGCAAACATGTATGCTTTCCTCTTCAGAACTAATAACTGGATGTGTAACAAGAAAGCATATTCTGCGAATCTGAAGCCTGTTTTGATTCTCGAGCAAGGCAAGAAGTCTTGGCGTGACGTCACGAATTGGGGGCCAAAATGCCCAATTAACAGCTCAATTTTTTTGCAGATTTTGGACACATTGTCATTTTTATTGGTTTTGAATTTGAATAAAAATATCATACTGCGTGTTTTGGGTATTTTAGATGCTATAAAACAGTTTTCTGATGTCAGTTAGGTAACAAAAAAGCGATGTTGGTTGGCCTTTCAGTAAATTTTAAATCTCAAGTGGATGAGAATACAAGATTGCTGACACAATAGCCAAAAAGGCCCAAACCAATGTGGTAACAGTAAAATACACTAAATATTGAGTAACATACGTCAAATAAGACATTTTTTCACCAATTTCTTTACACCAGTGACAATTGTTGGGAAAAACAATACACGCTCAGCACACTTTGGTTCCTTCTGCTGAAGCCATTTAATAAAACCCAAATATACATCTAACATCTGACCATATGTAGAAAATTCACTTATTGCTTGGAAACAGATGAAAATTTACTGTAAACCACCCATGCCAAAAATATGAAGTATGTTTTGGGACACACAGCATTGGCCAAGAAATTATGCAGCCCAATATTCTTAACTACTAATTCTGTGCTGATTGTTTTTTTTGTAGCAGAAACCCATTTTCCAATAGCACATCAGGTTTTTGTATTTTGACAACGAATATACATAACGCATGGTAAAACCCTTATTACACAAGCACTGTACCGCAGTTAAAAAGGAAAAGCAAATGAAAGGGTTTTAAAATAAAAATAAAAATCAGGATTAAAAACAGGCACACTCAACAGCATTAGATTTGCTGTCCGGTGCATTTCAAATGCAATTATTGTTACAAATTGACATTGAAATCATATGTGCAGTTTTCGATTCTCCAGGTTTTGCTTATCCCAGCTGACTCAACATCCCGGACTGGTCACCAATCCATGTCGGAGTACATAAACCACCATCCTCACGCATTAATTTAGTATCCTCTATTCACCGGATGTGAATGGCTTTTGGAGAAATGTGGGGGGAAATCACACAAGCAATGGGAGAACATCCAGAGCAAAGCGGTCCGCCACCATTCTGTTACACTTACTATTGAAAATGTATTGTAATTCTATAAAAAAAAAAAAAGACAAAAAAGAAATGAAGGTTAAACAAGGGTTAAAGTGCAGCTTAGAAGTGTAGTCAAGAACTGAAGACATCGTGGTCGGGTCATGTTTCCCCTATTTACAGATGTGAGTAGTCACGATGTAACGGTTCTCAAAGTGAGTAATTCTTTTGCAGTTGTGACCCTGCAAATCTAGAAAAGAAAACACATGTTAGAAACTTAATTTGGTTGGTCAATGGCAAGTGCATATGATTAGCTTTATTTATATTGACATTTATGGACAAATTTTCAATATACTTCATTAGAGGCTGAAAATGGTACTAATATGAATAGTATAGCACAGGGGTGCTCAATACGTCGATCGCGTTCGGATCTATTGGTAGACCATGACAAGGTGACGTGACAGTGGCTAGACGTCAGACTATCAGCCATCCCTTCACTTGATTGATACACCGGACAACCAATCAGATGACATCTCACTATTAAGGTCCATTGTGCGTGATCACACCACGCCTCCGAGCGTTGCAAAATTAACAAGCTATTCCTTCGTTACATCTTAACATTTCGCTCGGTTTTCCTCTTAAACTTAAAGGACAACCGACGCCCCGGACAAATTGTGTCCATAATTGGTAAAATCATTTCAAATGACTTCTACTGAGCGTATTTTACAAAGATTCCACCGCATATAGCTAGATTTTACGTTTTAAGACTCGCGCTGAATATTCAAGGAAGTCGTGTTTTTGAGTTGGTGACGATTCCTGACGTCACGTCACGGAAGGAACGCCCCTGACCGAGAAAGCGACACACAATGCATTGTGGGTACTTTGTTTGCTCTGAAAACTTCATGTTGATCAATGTTGATGGCAAAACTAGGAAGGAAAACATAAATAACGCGATGGTGAATCGTTGTGTGTTGCACCAAGACTACTATTTGATATTCGCCGACAAATTCCAAGCAGACAAATCCGCCCATTTTAAAAGGAGATTGGGCGCCATCTTCTGCATTTTCTCAGTGCTACATTGCTGTCATTGACGGCTAGAATTGATATGGACTCCTTTAACCGATTGCAAACATTTATGCTTTCCTCTTCAGAATTATTTGAATCATATTCAGAACTGGATGAGTAACAAGAAAGCATCTTCTCCGAATCTGAAGCCATTGTTTTGATTCTCCAGCAATGCAAGACGTCTTGGCGTGACGTCACAAACTGGGGGCGGGACTTCCTGAAAATGCCCAATTCGCAGCTCAATTTTTTGCAGATTTTGGACACATTTTTATTGGTGTTTTTCATTTGACAAAAAATATCAGCCTGCGTGTTTTAGGTATTTTAAATGCTATAAAATGTTTTTCTGATGTCAGGAAACAAAAAATGGTGTCTGGTGTCCTTTAAAGGGCAACTGACATCACTTTTTTGTTTTTTAACTGACATCAGAAAAACGTTTTATAGCAACCAAAATACCCAAAACATGCAGTAGGATATTTTTATTCAAATGCAAAACACCCATAAAAATGACTTAAAGTGTCCAAAATCTGCAAAAAAATTGATCTGCGAATTGGGCATTTTCAGAAAGTCCCGCCCCCAGTTCGTGACGTCACGCCAAGACGTCTTGCATTGCTGGAGAATCAAAACAATGGCTTCAGATTTGGAGAAGATGCTTTCTTGTTACACATCCAGTTATGAATATGATTCAAATAGTTCTGAAGAGGAAAGCATACATGTTTGCAATCGATTAAAAAATTTATTCCGTGTCATTTTGAGGCAACATTGGGGGAAAATCTCTCACCCAAAAAAGAGGCAATAAAATGGCTACCGAGCTGTGAGGAATGAATCAGCCCGTTTCCACAGGCTGATATATTCCTTCAATGGAGCTTGGACTCCCTCTGCTGGCGGCTTTTGGATGTAACACACGGTTTTCAAAAAAAAAAAAAGAGTACAGCAAAATACATTGACGTGATGGAAAGACGCTACAATGCGTAGTTTTTACGTTCAGGAGGCGGTCCTTTTCTGACGTCACATGAGTACTCGTCACCAACTCAAAACAAGACTTCCTGAATGTTCAGCGCGAGTCTTAAAACGTAAAATATAGCTATATTAAAATACGCCTAGTAGAAGTCATTTGAAGCCATTTTACAAATTATGGACACGACTTGTCCGGAGACGTCGGTTGTCCAAGAAAGAAAAACAAGTATCACTTTCATACTGAATGGGAGAGTGATTTTTTTTCACGATGACATTTTCAAAGTGGGTTTGTCTCAGCTGCCAGTTATCAGAGTGAACTGAGGTAGTGGCAAAAAATGTGCATTATGTTGTGTTGCGCAACATGCGATGATACATCAACATAAGTTGCAAGAATTCTGAATATATTTCTCAATATAAATAGGGTAGATCATTTTGACTTGGTCATTTCAAATGTAGCTCCCATGCTCTATATAGCATATTAATTAATATTTTTTAAATGGGAATCAAGCTCGACAACTTGGTACCGGTCCTAAAAGCTCATTTAGTAAGTGAAAGTCAGGTGGTCAAACGTGTGGCTAAAGGCAAACCGTGACAGCGGTTTTTACTTTATGCACTTTGATCTGGCCGGAGATTCATTTTTTTTGGGTGTTGGGTTTGAAAATAAACGAGCACCCTCTAGTGGAGGAGTTAGTAATTACACTATAAAAGTACCGCAATCACGAGACAAATTGCAGTAAAATGGATGAGAAACACTTTGAGAAAATGTCCTCTTGTTTTCTTCCTGATGTTTTGAACACATTAAATTACTTTTCTTTTTTTCTTAATGGTGACTGCAACCCTGCGAGATTCCATATTTGTGCAACAGCGGAAGGAAGTGAGTGAGTTGCATGGATGCCTCAGAAAAAGCCGTCATGCCAATCAAAGGCCAAGAGCCACTCATGTCTCATCTCTCCATCCTCCTCACTTTTACTGCACAAGCTGTGACTCATAAAGTGATCTCAGGCTCTGCCCACACTCACTTACTCAGGCAGAAATAAACAAGGCCATACAATCACTGCAAACAGGAAGTCTATATTTGGTCATGCTAGTTTTTTTACACTTCACAAACACCGACTGCCTTTGACGAAGTGGTACAATTAGTCCCAGCTTGCGGGTACTATACAAGTGGATTTGCACCATCGGTGTTGGTCTAATATTGTGGATAAAACCATCAAAATATTTTCAGTTGACATAAATTTAAATTGTTTTAACTCAGTCACTGGCAGATGATATACAAAAATGTGTCCACTCCAGTGCCAGGGTTTTTGTCATTGTCACTTGAATTCCAGGAACCGTAAAATATTTCTGGGACTACATAAACATTCAATTCAGCATTCGAAACCTTACTCTCTTTCATAAGAAAAAAAAAGTTGATTCCTAAATTATATGGGTCTGAGGTTATACGAGCTTGAAATGGGGCTGGCTGTCCAGAATACAATGCAATACATCCATATTGGTTTATATGGCGCTTTAACAATAGCTCGCTATCTTGGAAAAGGGGAAATGCTGTCCCCTTGTGGAAAAGAAAAAAAACATTGCCAGAGGCCTTTGCCAGCGCTTTATCGGCACCCAAGCATGAAAAACAAAACTTCCATCTCAAAACCCATGTATTTAAAATTACATTTTCTGTGCAGCTCTCTCTTGTTTCTATTTATAATTGTATTTTTTTATTGCATTCTATTTAAATTGTATTTTATTTATTATTGTACCTATGCTTGTCTGTGACTGTAAAGTGTCCTTGAAAGCTTTGAAAGGCACTTAAAATGAAATGTATTATTATCATCATTAAAACCCGTAACGAAGGTGCTTTACGTCATATTTTCAATTCCTGAATAAATTTGTAAATGACAGTGAATTAGTTAATTTTATATCGCACATTCTTAAGATGGAAGAAAAACATGAAAAGAGTTTCCAACATCTTTTATGTTCAATTTTTTAACCCATAATTTTAGAATGTTTTTACACATATTTTTGGGGGGAGAATTTTCATTGGTATGTAACGCATTACAATGTTAAAAAGATGTAGGTTTTTTTTCATGGTGAAAATTATGGGTCTCCAATGTTTGCGGAAAAAAATGTCTATTTTTATTTTATGCTTTCATGTGGAATTTTAGCAGTAAAATAATCCAATCGAAAACCATAAATTCCAATCATTTTTTGAATCAATGCCAATTTTGAAATTGTTCAAAATGTGATACTTTTGATAAAATTGGATTGTGATGGATTTCTTAAATTAAGAATCTAAATTACCATAATG
Source organism: Hippocampus bargibanti (assembly GCF_051943395.1). NCBI lineage: Eukaryota > Metazoa > Chordata > Actinopteri > Syngnathiformes > Syngnathidae > Hippocampus > Hippocampus bargibanti. The sequence continues at coordinate 14,698,601 of NC_142744.1, read as the reverse complement.
TAACATCGGAATGAAAAGGCTTTTTCAATTCAACTTTTGACTCATAGAATTTTAAACACTTATTTTGATGGTGGTGGAACAGAAACAAAGGGTCTGGTGTGTTAAGACTCATTGCGGCCGGATGTTTGACACTCACATGCTGGATCTCCTTTCTCAAATCCAAAGATATTTTTGGTTGCGGCATATTTTTTGGATGCTGGGGCTGTTCACATCCTTGGCGGTCAGCCTCCCGGTCAGCCTCATCATCTCGACAAGTTTGTAGCTATCCAGTAAGTACATCTCACTCTGCAGGCCCGATAACAAAAAAAGGCCAATCAATGACCAGTCTCATTTCATTTAAGCAACAAGCTCACACAGTAAGATCAGTCATTTCACACACCAAGCCCCATTTTACAGAGGAGGTGCTGGCACTGTATGACATGGTCTCACTCACCTTGGTGCCGGTCAGCAACTCCCAAAGGTTGCATGGAGGCTTCACTACTTTGGTGTTGAGCGGACCCACATAGCAGGTTGGCCATTTGTCATAATAATAAGCAGTCCTGTTCTGTAAATACAAACATAAATATGTCGGCTCATATTTGGAGAACTAAATGTATCACAAAAACAAATCAAATGAAGTGAGTCAGGTGGGCCTCACATTTTCAAAGTCGTGGAAGACGTCAAAGGCGTTGTCGCGTCTGGGGTCTATAAAGAGCACCTTGATGTACTGGTTGCTTTCTTTCAGGGATATGGCCACTTTCATTTTCAGATCTATTCGGTATCCATTCTCATGATACGCAACATGGAACATGAACTCCTCTGCTGATTCCTACAGACATGCACGCACAGTTTCCATCAGCATGCGCAGCCTTAAGGCAATAAGATCCGTTTTGTTTTGTTTTTGGATACAGGATTAAGAGTAATACATGTACAGAGATGCATCTGAGAAAGTAAAAAAGGGGGCCAGTTGGCCCCTTTGTCTGAAAAGGGGGCCAAATTCTAAAATTGATGGAGGCCAATTTAACTCGATTGCTGAAGTATACGAAACTGATTGAAGCATGGTATTTCTAAATTACAAATGAAAAAACATTACTTGAGTAAAATCTATTCTTTGAATCTTTTCCTTTCAGCTTTTCCCGTCAAGGAGTCGCCACAGCGAATCAGTAACCTCCATATCAACAATTTTAATTCAAGTCAAATAATTTATTCATCCCGCGACCCTAATGAGGAATAAGCGGTACGGAAAAAATGAGATGAGATAATTTATTCATACAAAAATAAAAATTATTTTCTTTAGTTACTACACAATCAATCGTGATATTTTGATATTGTACGGTATTACAATGTGCTGCAGAAGTTCTAAAATCCTTCCCATTATGCTCAAAATTCAAATAATTAACAGCAGTTTGCTGCAACCAATTGGCACTACTCTCCGCAGACTTAATCGATTGTTTTTGTTTTCTCCCCATTTTACTCTAACGCTCCATTTTGCAACCATCCGCCATGTTCGACATAAATACTGCAATGCACCATGGGTATATGATTATCTCTTTCAGCAGTTTCCGGCAGATCACCGAAAAGCCCAAATATCCGACCACGACTTTGGAATGCACCAAAACAAATGCAAAGTGATTATGGGCTAGATATCAGTAAGGCAAGATGGCAGACGGCGAAAGTGAAAACATCTGAAGGAAAACAAACCGTTTTCTATTGCGGTTTAACTAAATGTTTGTTTAGCTTTTGAAACAGAAGTATGTGGCGCAGATCATGTAGCAATATGCGCTAATCGTAATAGACCTGCGCTGGTGCTGCTGCACTGGAGTTACAAAGTAGCCAGTGGCTGTCAAAATGCATAAATGGGGCGGCGCGCAGATGCATCTCTGCATGTAGATGGAATCCATATGCTGTGTGACGAATGGAATTCATGTATAGAACAGGTGTCAAAGTCAAGGCCCGGGGGCCAAATCCGGCCCGCCACATCATTTATTTCGGCCCGCGAAAGCAAATCAAACTTGTGAAATTCCATGATACTTGCGAAGATCCTGACCAAAATTTCATATTTTTGGATGTAAACCACAATAACAGTCATTATTCTTGACTTCAGATTTGAAAACTCGTTATTCATTAATTGGTTGTGCGCTCTATATGTAATATGTGGAGGGGCTTAAACATTCTAATGGCCTCCCCAAATTCATTCAAGAAGAAACCTTAACTATAATGTGGCCCGCGGCAAAAAAATGACTTTGACACCCCTGATGTATAGGATAGAATAGCAGAAAACATGCACATGTGGGATGGGTGAAAGAATAGAAGCCTTGCAGGATGGATGCAATACATGGTTAGCTGGACAGAGAGCTGTTTGATGAAAAGGATAAAAGTAGTTGGCTGGAATGACAGAACTACAGCAGGATGGAGACATGAACGCAAATTGTTATCTGTGAAGGTGATGGTGGTTTTTTCCGGCATGAGGACTTGACTGACAGATGCATCGGCACTTGGCACGTCCGGCATGTGGACTTGACTGACAGATGCATCGGCACTTGGCACGTCCGGCATTTGGACTTGACTGACAGATGCATCGGCACTAGGCACGTCCGGCATTTGGACTTGACTGACAGATGCATCGGCACTTGGCACGTCCGGCATGTGGACTTGACTGACAGATGCATCGTCATCCAACTGGACGGATGACTGAACAAGGACACATCAATAAGAATGAGAAATGTCAAGAAAATGTCAGCACCAAACGCCACTTGGTGATGAACAAAACAGATCCGCTTGAGCGCTGCCCTGATGCAAAAGGTACCTCAGGATGAAAGTGGCGGTAGATAGAGATGGAGCCCAGCAGCAGTCCAAAGAGAATAACCACCACAGAAATCATGATGGCGCACAGGCGGACTGGAAAATACTTCTTGATGTGGGTATAGGTAGACTTAGGGTCCTGATTGTGGCCCTCGTCCTGGTGAAGACAAAAAAAAACAACAACTAAACATTACCATTGGCCACTAGGCGCTATGATGAAGATGAATGTCAGAATACTTCCAGAAAAGACAAGGAAATGCTAGCATTGTTTGCTCCAGAAGAGATATACCTCATGAAACTTCATTATAAATGTTGCCGCAATAGCTAATGTTTACAGTGCTAATGTTATCGTTGCATTGTTCGCGTTCCAAGTTTGTCAAAGTCAGATTAAAAAAACGTTTTTTAAAGAATTAAAGAACAAAAACTCAGTCCTGGATAAAGATCGTTTGTATCAGTTGACTTTGTACAGATGGCCCACTTCTCAGCCTTCCTATGCCTCTTCCGTTTTTTACACCGACTGAAGCGTTTCATTCATGTTTGGCTCTTTCACAAATGTGCTTCATGATCCAGTATTGAGCAGTCCCAAATGTAAAACTGTCTATACCAGAGTTTGAAATAGCGTCTGCCCGGATGCCTGGGGCGTCCAACTTTTCTGTCGGACGCACAACTTGCAAAACGACAACTTCAAGAAGAAGAAGAAAAAAAAAACGTTTTCAACTAAGTCGTTTGCTTTATTTAATAAAGCAAACATTTGAACGAAGATTTTGAAATCAGAATCAATTATTCAGATTTTGAAATCTTCATTCAGTTTGGAAATGTCTGAATTTTGGTACGTTTGGCAATTTGCATACTCTGCATGGCAGCCAATCAGAAGCCTGCTTCATGCTTCTGCCTTTCCCAAGCGTTATAAGGTCGTGCATTTGCATATCATTTTCCAAAGTAGACCTCAGCCCCAGAATAAAGATTCAAAAAAAGCTAACAAAATTTACGACGCTACAAAACATAAACGTACATTATCCCGTGACTGTAAAGTGTATTTGAGAATTTTGAAAAGCGCTTAGAAATTTAACACACAATAAAAACATTGTGGAAAGAATTCACGTGGCTTGTAGCAGACGACGCAACGCAAACATTGCATTGTGCAAAATGACGAACAGTGTATGGACAAACGACCAATTGGAGCAAAATCTTCAGCAAGGGATATTTACCATAAATTAAGCAAGGGAGCATTTGTGGTAGGTACATCCTTCATAAAAACAATCCTCTTTACTTTGCAACAATGTTTTTCTATGTGTGATTAGTCATCTTATTGTGTTTCAAGTTATTACAAGTTGAAAATAGGGCAGGCAACTTTATGGCCGGCCAAACAACTTTTATTCAGAGTTGTCTGCCCTGGTGTCCGCTAACTTTTTGTCATGAGTTTCAGACAGTCTATACATATAATTTTCCTTAATATTAAAGGACAACAGACATCACTTTTTTGTTTCCTAACTGACATCATAAAAACGTTTTATAGCATCTAAAATACCCAAAACACGCAGTATGATATTTTTATTCAAATGCAAAACACCAATAACAATGACTTAAAGTGTCCAAAATCTGCAAAAAAAAATGAACCCGGAAGTGGCCAGTTTCAGAAGGTCTCGCCCCCTTGTTCGTCATGTCTCCCCAAGACGTCTTGCCTTGCTGGAGAATCAAAACAATGGCTTCAGATTCGGAGAATATGCTTTCTTGTTACATCTCCAGTTATGAACATGCTTCAAATAGTTCTGAAGAGGAAAGCATACATGTTTGCAATCGATTAAAAAATTTATTCCATGCCATTTTGAGGCAACTTTGGGGAGAAACGATCACCAGAAAAGAGGCACAAAATGGCGACCTCCTGTGGCTGCCTCTGTTTCCACAAGCTGATAAATTCCTTATGTGGAGCTTGGACACCCTCTTCTGGCGGCTTCTGGGTGCAACACAAGGTTTTCTGACCAAACAATACAGCAAAATACATTGACGTGATGGAAGGACTGCTACAATGTGTCTTTTTTCAGTCAGGGGGCGTTCCTTTAGTGACGTCACGTACGGGCTCGTCACCAACTCAAAAACAAGACTTCCTGAATATTCAGTGCGAGTCTTAAAACGTAAAATATAGCTATATGCGGTGGAATCTTTTTAAAATACACTCAGTAGAAGTCATTTGAAGCCATATTACACATTATGGACACAACTTGTCCGGAGACGTCGGTTGTCCTTTAATCAGAATCAGAATCAGAATCAGAATACCTTTATTCGTCCCGCAATCGGTTGTCCTTTAAGTGTTTCACATTGACATTAAACCACAACAATATTGAAATTCAAGAACTCAAGTCTAAAGACGGTATTAATTTGTGCTCATTTTGTCTGATGGTGTCAACTTAAAATGACATCACATGGCCTATTAATTGGATTGGATTTACCTTAGTCTCGCACTGGAGAAATTCACATTTCACAGCAGCAGTTATGAAAGGAAGAGGAAAGGAAAGAAAGAAGTAGAAAAATACAGGAGCTGCTAGAAAGGCAGCCACTCTCGCGGCTCCGTCTTGAAATCAAAAGAAAAGAAACTAAACAAATAATATGACAACACAAAGACCCTGTTGCATGAAGCATTTCTAGATGAAAGGGGAAAGGATCAAAGCATCCTTTTCACCAGTGGATCAGGGACATCATGGTGGACTGTATTCAAAAGTAGCAATTAGTTGGATTTATCCCAAGTTAATTATCAAGTTCCAAACTCAATGTTTAAGTCAAATGTAAACAACAGACAGGTTTGTTGTTCTAGTTCATTACAACAGGTTTTAAACTCCAGAAAAAAATATTTTTTACTTGATTTATATAAAGCAGGGGTCTCAAAGTCCGGTCCTCGAGGGCGACAGTCCTACATGTTTTCCATGTCTCCCTGTTGCAACACACCTGTTGCAACACAGCCTCAGGTGCGTTGCAACAGGGAGACTTGGAAAACATGTAGGACAACAGCCCTCGAGGACCGAAGTTTGAGACCCCTGATATAAAGGATCCTATTTTCAAAGCATTTCATTCATTTCTCATAATAATTTAATGGGGGTAAATTAGCTCTTATCTTCATTATCAGTCCAGTACTAATCATTTTGTTACATGAAGTTATTTTGAATGGAATGAACAAAATTCAAGAAACTAATTAAAATAAATACAACTAAGTGAATATTTTAAATTATTTAAAATATAACTTGCTATTGGGGATCAATTCAGGATCGCCACAATCAAGTCATGTTCAAAGTCAGTCAGTGAACTCAAGTGAACTCAATATTTTTTTTTTTTTTTCAGTTTGTAACTCAAAAAATCCGAGTGCAAAGATATGTTCTAGTGCAAGGGTGTCAAACGCATTTTTTAACATGGGCCACAGTTTCCTCTCGGCCCATTATGAATTTGGGGAAGCCATTAGAATGTTTAATCCCCACCTCAAATCTAAAGTCAAGAATAATTACTTATTGTGGTTTACATACGACAATTTGAAATTTTTGTTTGGACTTTAGCAAGCATCATGGAACTTGACATGCTTGATTTGCTTTCACGGGCCAAATAAAAAGATGTGGCCGGACAGATTTGGCCCCCGTGCCTCGACTTTAACACCCGTGATCTAGTGCAACTTTCCAAATCGTTAGTAAAAATGCAGGGTGCAACTGTCACGGGACCAAATCCAGACAGTTTGAGGAACTGTGTCATTATTATTATTATTCCTTTCATCACTTTGCTGCTGTGAAATGTAAATTTCTCCACTGTGAGACTAATAAAGGCAAATCCAATCCAATCCAATCCAATTATCAGTCAACGGCAAGTGGCAAGGTGACTGTTGGCTGAGAAGGATAACATTGTTTTTTATTTTTTTCCAGCAAACCCAGTGAAAAATTATGTGGATAAACAATTGACACCTCTTATCAATTTTGTGCATAGTCAAGTCACTAATCATCACTGGACACATCTGGGGCGATTGTGCTTTTCTGCCCCACTGCAACACAGCCTCAGGTGCGTTGCAACAGGGAGACAATGGGCAGGTTTTTCACATGCCCACTTTGTTCAGCGGAAAGGTCAGTGCTTTTGGACTGTCTGCGGCTGGGTGGATGCATGGCTTGAGGAGCCCGCGATGAGAACAAAGGAGCATGCGTATGTGGAACTGTCGCTGCTTGAAATTGAAATGGGTTTACGTGGGACAAGAGATGTGAGACAATCTCTTTTTGTCAATGGATGCCACAGCTTAGTTTGCTTTGTAACTTTCCCTGGTGTAGACGCGCACATTCCACCATGATGAAGTGTCTTGTACTCAAACATCATAAAGTACTTGAGGAAAGTCATTAAGATAACACAACTGTCATGTTTTTATGTTCCTGTTGTGTTTATTATTTTGCTTTGTGTTGACTATTATGTGAAGTGCTGTTACATCTGCAGCTGTCGTGAAAGCTCCCCCCTTCATGGGGCACCCTGGGTGGCTGCCCCAACAGCAGCTCCTAACCATTATTAAATCCCTTTCCCTTCTACTATTTTGTTCATTTTTGTTATTTTCTATTATGCATAGAATACTATGTTTTCATCTTTTCACCCCCCCCCCCTTACATTTTGCTGCTGTAGATTGCAAATTTCCCCATTGTGGAACTATTAAAGGCTTTCTGATTCTAATTCTGATTAATATAGTCGAGAATTTTATCACACGTGGATTGCATCGCCAAATTGTGATTCAGGCAGAGATCTGTCAGACATAAAATCGGGCAGCGCTAAAGCTCGCCAGATGCCCGCCTACGATCTCACGAACAATCTGTCACATTCGCCGTACTACCGTCGCCATGGTGAGGAGCGGAAGTGGGAGAACCGGGATGCTCTGACTGAAGGCGAAGGCCTATTTCGAGACGTCTGTATCATTTTCAGAAATGTCCGGCACTTGTTGATCGATGCGCCTTGACGTCACGCGAGACTGGCACATCGACATATTCTGGTGTGTACATGCAATAATCAGCAGGGATCACACTCGTACTTTGTTAATATGGATGGCGATTGAAAAGGCTAATCTGAAAAACATTTAGCATCAAATTAGATTAATGTGGCGGTGGCTTTAGACAAAACATTAGGTACACTTGTATTATCCTTTCTGATAATCAACAAATGAAGGAACTGCCTTTTTTTCCTTTTGACTTCAAGATGGCGCCTTGAGAGTGGCTGCTTTTCCAGCAGCTCAAGTATTTTGTTTTTCTACTTTCATTCCTTTCATCACTTTGCTGCTGTGACATGTAAATTTCTCCACTGTGAGACGAAAAGGCAAATCCAATCCAATCCTAAACCAACCTACTAGGTCCACAGACAATACAATAAATACTATATTTAAAAATAATATTTACATTATGTCTGCAAAAATGATAATAGGATAAAAGCACACAATTAAAAAAAATAGTCATTAAAAAAGTACGACCTCAATTATTTTTCGCAACAATGAAAAACAATTCGCCATTGCTCCTATGATAGAAATTATATGAAAACTCAGGAAATTCCATAGAATTCACACATTGACTATTATTAATAGCCCCTTGAAATAAAAATAGTAATTACTCAAATGTAAAACCATAACTATCAGCAGATTCCACAATATGTGACTAGAAACAAGGAGTTACAAATAATAGTACTAATCATAAAATCACCACAGCATCACAGAATGTACACAATATGTACTGTCACTAGAATTTAAATATTTAATTGATGTCTCTTCGCCCATATGTACAAAACACAAACCCACACATCCAGATGCACATTTCCCGTGATCGTCAGCAACACAAACGAAATAATTCAACACTGTGTGCAGTCATGACTGACCCCCTCTTTTTAGATGTTCAATTCTGTGTACCCCACCTCACGAAATAGTGTATTCATAAAATGCAAAGAATGAAAAAAAATCCTGCACATGTGCTATTATGATGATTGTTATTATTATTAGGGTTATCATTACAACATTGACTTTGTAGCCACAAGTCGGAATTAATGATAATCAGATCTAAGTCACTTCCATAAAGAAGAAAAAACGGGACAACTTACAAGCGTATTGACAATGACTTCATCTTTGTCCCTCTTGTCAGATGAGGAGGTGTTGAAGGATACTCTCACCATTGTGGATGTTGTGTCAGCTTGTGACTGTAGTAGTGTGGAGTTGTTTGAATTCAGTCTTCTTTCGGGATACACTTGTTTAACTAGCCTAATAACTCCAGTCCGGTTCAAATTTCATAAACACAGGGGAGGACTCCGGGACGTCACTCTAACGTTGTTTGTGACGAAGACAAGCGAGCGTGGGTATCAAGGAAAACCTTGGTCGCAACATTAGAAATAAGAGTAACGTTAAGAGAAAGAGTTTGATATGTCACGAGATATAACTGTGTACGATTTTTATGTAGACTTTAGTCTTTCATCGACGATTTAAATCGATAAACGTGAATATAAGACGTTTGTGACGAAATTTACGCCACCATAACGTTTATTTTGAAGACACGAGCCAGATATGGTAGTTTTCCGTATTTCACAACACACGTCATTATGCGGAACTGCGGTTTTGTTCAAAGTAAACGCGCGTGCACTAATTTCATTAAAGGGAATGCAATAAATGTTATCTAATATGGCTGTAAGGTAAATAACTATTGAGAACGTCCGCCTCACAGTGCAGAGGTGCAGGGTTTGATTTTGGCGACAGCCTTCTAGTGTTAGTGTGCATGTTCTCCAGGTGCCTCTGTGGGTTTGCTAGGGGTCCCACCCCCCACCCCCACCCCACACACACACACACACACACACACACACACACACACACACACACACCACACACACACACACACGCACACACACGCACACACTCCAAAATCATGTATGACAGGCTAACTGAACCCTCTCAATTGTCCCTCGGCGTCATCATGAGTGTGAATGGTTGTTAGTTGGTTTTTGCTCTGCTATGGGCTGGCGACCGGCTCAGACTGTACCCCGCCTAGTGCCTAAAAACAGCAGGGTTATGTTGACGATGATATTTTGATATTAAGTTTTTGCACAGTTATACATTTTAGTCCTCTTACATTTCTATTATGCTTAGAATACTTTGTTTTTTTTTATCTTAATCACGCACCCCCTATCAAATTAGTGCTATGGACTCCACATTTCCCCATTGTGAGACTATTAAAGGCTTTCTGATTCTGATACCTCGAGGAGAGCTTTGACACAGCATTAAAAACTGCGCTGTATTGATACTGTGTGGGTTACTCAACAGTGACTCCTGCAGTAGTTATAAAACTATTGCAGGCAAAGAAATCCCCTGCTTGCATAAATGCTAAATTGAGTTGGAATGTAAAATGGAAGTTACAACTGAGTTTTAACTGATGTAGAAAAAAATGTGTGATCTTTTAAATCGTGAAATAATAGACAAAAAAAGTAACTAGTTTATCTTTTTTTTAGGAAAAAAGTTTTTGGAGTGTCTTTGCGCCAAGGCAATTTGTACTCTTTGACACCAGCTCCCAGGCTTTACCAAATACTCTTCCACATGATACAGATGATGATGGTGAGCAGAGTTTTAAGTGCAAGTTAATGCACATATTATCCCATTCACTGCCATTGGATTGGATTGGATATGCCTTTATTCGTCTCGCAGTGGAGAAATTTACATTTCACAGCAGCAAAATTATGAAAGCAATGAAAGTAGAAAAACTAAATACAGGAGCTGCTGGAAAGGCAGCCACTCTCGCGGCGCCGACTTGAAGTCAAAAATTCACATTGACAAATTTATTCAGGAATTTAAAATATGATTTCAAGCGCCATTCCTGAATTAGTTCGGGTTTTGTTTTTCCTTGCTTGGGTGCCCTAAAAGCACTAGACAGATATCTGGCATTTTTCCCTTCCACAAGGGGACAGCATTTCCCCCTTTTTCGTGTTAGCGCTTTGTTCTAGTTTCAGCTGTTGTTAAAGTACTACGGAGCCCCAAAGGGGCCATCGAAGAAAAAAAAACAATGTGAGATCTCGCAAAGTGCTCTATAAACCAATATGTATGTATTGCATTGTATTTTCAACAGCTGCCCTCATTTAAATCTCATATAACTCCAGACTCATATAATTTAAGAATGAACTTTTTTTCTGATGAAAGAAGAGACTCTAAGGTCTCAAAGGCTGAATTGTATGTTTATGTAGTCCTAAAACTCAATATTCTGTGGGTCCTGGAATTTGAGTGACAATGACAAAAACCCTGGCACTGGAGTGGACTGATTTGCACATGTCTGGCAACGAATGAGTTAATATGTTTTCTGGTTCCATTTGCAATATTGTAAATTGGCTTGGTTTGGCAGGTGTTTGCTTCTGCCAGGTAGTGTTGGTCTTCCAATTACGGAGTCAGCTGTTTCCTTCAAGGTCTTCTGGGTCTCTGTATCCCCCATATCAAATGTTTTACAGAGACGGTGCCCTAAAAATCGTTAATCATTAGTTTAATATCACATGAGACAGTCCTGCAGAGGTATACGAATAAACACAAAGAAATGCGTTTTCATGCCTGGTTCTGACAGTCTGTGATGATCATGTTGACCACTGCTTGCTTGTTAGGAACTGCAAGCCTAAAAGAAAACAGCAGACGTATCACCTACAAGCACATAAAAATGTTTTGATCTGAAGTTGTCACAAAAATTAGCTTTCGTGAGAAATGCTTTTTCAGATCCTGCTATACACTTTCATCATCTGAACAAATCAAACACGTTTCAATTCTTACAACTTGGGCCAAACGCATATCTCGTCTTGACTTTGTCCGTGGTGCCTGCCTTGCGGATATCCACTTTGTGTTGAACGACTATACAAAGTGTCTGTCACATTGATTACGCCTTGATCTGCCATGCGAAAACAGACATCAATTGACATGGAGAAAAATTCATCTGAACATTCATCTTTAGAAGATTCTCTTCAGGGAGTCAGTGAAGATTTTAATAAGACAGGCTCAAGTTTTATCACAGTGCAAGTGATGGACTTGCATCCCAGAAAAATCACAGGTGGTCACCCAGGGCACAGTCAGCAACTTCAAAGATTAAAAATTAGTTGGAGTTATTTTTTTAAGAAACAGGAACTTCTTTTCCTATCTGCTTTTCCCTTCAGGGGTCGGCACAGCGAATCACTGTCAATGAATATTAGACATAAACTTTGAAGACCGGCCTATAATGGTTAACTGTTTTATTATTCACATGACAATATGGGCCACTCTTTATGCAGCTAACATACAGTCATGAATGTTGTACTAGAGATGAACTGAAAGGGCAAAATAAACTGTCATTCAATTACGTTTGCACCCAGAGGAAATCACCAAGTACTCGTAGGTGTGAAAACATGGGTCTTTGAACACTGCATTGTTGGCTTTGACTGAACTGACTGTCTCATTGCACCTATATGAATGAGAAAAAGGGGCTTAGTTTTGATATTTTCAAAAGTTGAAGTGGGAATGTGCTTTTAAATTATGATAACAATCAGTCATTTTATGACATTAATCAGAAAACATTTAATTTACATGTAGCGTTTTAGCCTTTCCTCTGTGATTGAATTTGGGGTACAGATTAGCAAATTGAAAGGGGGGTTCTTGCTAACACCCCTCCTCCTGCCCTGGTGGCTTTTCGCCCTATTTATATGTAAAGCAGGCGTCATATATACCTTGCCCATGTCTCCCCTTCCAGTTTAAGCACTAAAAAGAAGTCTGTTGGCAGAGAACATCTGTCTCTGCACTGTGTCTTTTTTTGGGGGGGGGGGCTTCCAAAGACAGTTTCAAGGTTCTCGTCGGTTTTGTTTTTTAGGGGGTGGCAAGAATGCCCCCCACCCTCAAGCACACGCCGACTGACCACTATACAGGCGGACTGAAGTCTGACAGAAAGGTAATATCAATAATTATTCACCATGCAGTTAAAAAACGATTCATTGGAAATGTAACGTCGTCGTTGTTGTTTTTTGGTGCCCTTAACACCAATTCTATACGTCCAGATGAGGAAACCCCTAGTCGAGAAGAAACGACGCGCTCGAATCAACGACAGTTTACACGAACTCAGAGTTCTCATGGCGGATACTGAGGTAATCAACAAGTCGTGAATAAATTTTTAATAGGCGAATCATTCTCTTTTTTTAAATTGGAGCTAACCGTGACGAATATTGTGTGCGTATTGAGTAGCAGTTCCATTCAAAGATGGAGAATGCCGAAGTGCTGGAGATGACGGTCAAACGGGTGGAGAGCATTCTACAAAACCGGGCTCAAGGTGAAGCTAAACGCCATTGATGTTGTGGGTTATTCTTTCGTGTTTTCGTTTTAGTAAGATTATGGCCGTAAAAGGTAACATTTTACTCGAGTTTGCCTCGCTTCCACTTGGCAAACCGCAGCCCAAATCCGGGCAGAATGCTCCATTCGAAGTCTGCTGGGAATGCGGATGACCTCGTATATACGACTTGGTGACGATTGAGGAAATGGCGTGAATGTTCCAGTTTTAATGAAAAAAATCTGGGGCAGTTAGGACAAATTCTACTTGGATTTTGATTGTCATTGTTTAAATACAGGTTAGTTCAGTCAAATTTCAACAAATTATCTGTTTTTCCAAATTCATTAAGCGCAGCGGTGATCGCTAGTTCCTCTGGTCAGCGCATTGGTACACTATACAGTGTATAGTATACTGTGTATACAGTCTTGGCACCGAGGCTACAGGTGTAACACTGGACGTTCTTCCGCTAGAAAAAATATAGGTCGCATTTCAACGACTGATTTGTTTTTGCTGTACACTATTTTCAAAGGTCTGTTTTTCTTTACAGTGATTTTTTTCTTTTTTTCCAATGTAAAGGACCACTTGTACAAAAATGATTATTCATTATTATATATTACTGTATTTTATTGAACAGGACACAAACATCAAATGCAAAACCACATTTTTGATTTTTTTTCCTTCAAAAATCAACCTACTCCAAATTGTAATATTATTAAGCAACTAGTAGTGGTGTCTGGCATTTTAAGAGCTGATCTAAGTGCAACCAGGACATGCCTGTCATCTAGTGGCCAATTATGATATTACATCTTAACTATAGCCAGGTCGCCACCCATGGATTCACATATTCAGAGATTAATTTATCAAATTATATTATCAATTCATTGATTTAATTAGATTATATATATATATATATATATATATATATATATTATATATATATATATATATATATATATATATATATATATATATATATATATATATATCGGATATATCGATAGTCCCGGTTATATCGATACTATTTCTATGCACGCACGGAGAAAATTACATGCAAACAGGGTCGGATATATCGATAGTCCCGGTTATATCGACATTTTTTCGGACTCCCTTGAATATCGATATAACGAGACTTTACTGGACTCCCTATATATATATATATATATATATATATATATATATATATATATATATATATATATATATATATATATATATATATATATATATATATATATATATATATATATATATATATATATATATATATCCCTGGATTTCCCCAAGACTACACCCATATTGTTTATAGAACACATATGTGTTGAATATGCATAATCTTTTTATGAAAAATTGTTGAAGTTGTAAAAAAATAATGTTTTGTTCACTTTTTTTCAAAAACAATTTGAAATCTGAAATCTTTACCAGGGTCGAATTCAATTTTTTGTTTCTGTTGATTCCAGAGGCAGACGCCATCAACCGAGAGGCGTGCCAGCGTTTTGCAGCTGGATACATCCAGTGCATGCACGACGTACACACTTTTGTGTCCAGCAACCCAGGGATGGATGCCACTGTGGGGGCCCAGCTGCTCAACCACCTCCTGGAGAGCATGCCCTTGCACGGCCAGGACCACCTCAGGGCCACGCTTTTGGACGCAGATCGCCACGGTGGCCCACGGTCCCCGCCTGCCCCCACTGCCCCGATGGCACCGGGTTCGCTGGTGTGCCCAGATCCCTCTTCTTCCTCCGCCTCCGGCGACGACCTCTCCTCTGACCTGGAGGACACAGACTCAGAGCACAGTCAGGGTTCCTCTTCCGAGGAGTCGGAACAAAGTCAAGTCTTTTCGTCTGAAGAATCAGAGTCGCGGGACGTGTCGGGATGTGTGTGCTTAAATGGCTCCATACGTGTTTGGAGACCATGGTAGATTCAGGGGGTTGTACGCCATCAGATATTTTAAAGCAGGGGTGTCATTCATCCATTCATTAATTTTGAGACGCCATTTAACTGCGCTCTGGGTTGATGCGACAGCAAAAAGGCTTGCGATAGTCACACCATTGAACAATCAAAGTAGAAAAATAAATAAAATGGAGTCATCCCCCAAAAAAGTCCCGTTATATCTATCTAACACCCGTTATATCTATTATCTACATTCTAATTTATTATCTACAATATACATTATTATTGTTATAGTAAATTAAAAACAACTTGGGCAATTAGGCTGTTCGATTAACACAATTTGGTATATTTTTCACAAATTGAATTTATTTATATATATATATATATATATATATATATATGTCACACCCGAACGTGTCACATGTACAGTCAGTCAATCTTTTCAAATGCAAATCAGTTGGGAATCATGACTACCTCATATAGAGGGCAAACATAAAGAAATGTTTTCCTTACCTTTTATTAGATTCATATTTTACATTTGAAAAGCATCTCATGGCGCACTACCCCAAAACAATGTCACAACAGAATTGTGTAAATTATTCCATAGATATATTTTATAGTGTTTTTTAATGTATATTTATATGTATGAAACACCAACAGAGAACTTTTACAATAAATGATTTGGTGAAAGTTGACTTTTCATGGAAGTTTGCTTCAAATGAGCCATCTCATTTTTTTCCCCTCAGTTTTGGGATGTTGGTTGACATTCTGCAATGGCTTAAATTGGTCAGTTTTGATCATCATAATTATAACAATGTCACAGTTTGTTGCGTTGACAGTGCCAAAAAGTTGGACACAAAGCAGGAGTGCAGGTCACACTGTCAACAAAACCTTGTTCTTTTCTAAACTTAAAACTAATAAGGCAAACAAGGCATGTGGAAGAATACTGACGTTTTCGTAGCAAACTGGAATTTTTATGAACTCTGTCTACAAACATATTGTTTTAGATGAATATCAATGAGAGAAGACACCGTTTAATTCTACTTTTTGGCATCTACCAGAAGAGCATTCACATTTACATCAATTATTGTACATCGCTGGCAATGATTCAAGAAACAAAGGCAATTGGTTTTTTCCGTGTTTGTTTGTTTTTTTTTTTTTTTTGTTCTTTGCGAATTAATCATCATTTCCAAACCAATGAATGTGAACATTTGAAATTAGATAAGGCGCAATGGTTGAGAATCGTTGCTCCACATTCGGCTTACATGTGATTTGCATAATTAACATTGTAAAACTTTGCAATGAATCCACAATACAGACAACCTAGTAAGCAATAAATAAGCAAATAAATAAATATACAATAAAATATGCCAATGTGTGTGTGTGTCTGTGTGCACTTCGATTGGCGGGCAACCAGTTTAAGGTGTCCCCCGCCTAGTGCCCGAAGACAGCTGGGATAGGCTCCAGAATGAGGATAAAAGCGGTCTGGAAAATGGATCTAAAATAAAATAAAAAAGATCATGTTAATAGGCCACATTACCATGTGATGGGGGGGGGGGGGGGGGGGGACTCGGTCCCCCACAGGGGTCACAGACATTCACCCTCCCATCCTGACTCCTTTGGCCGCATAATAATAAGTCAATGGTGCACTCGTAATGACGACTGTGCTCTGTGATGTGCGTACAGAGTGTCGTTTGTCACACCATAACACTTGCGACTGAGGAAAGGGTAAAGATGGTACTCTTTAGCCGTAGACTGCACGTTTTACTACGGAACTAACTCCTAGGTGTCACAATACTAGGGACAAATGGTTTGAATGATGATTTTAAGGCCCTTTTGTCTACTTTTATGGTGTGACGTTGATCATCATCATTTTGTATCCATTCTTCTTTTCCTTTGGGCTTTTCCCTCCAGGGGTCACCAGATGAAGATGAAGATACTCGATAAAAAAGCAATGACAGCAAGGATAATATTCATCAGCAACATTCAAATAAAGTAAAAATACTCACCATTTGATGACAATGCTCTGATCTTTGATTGGAAAATTGTTTAGTGTTTGCATCTGCATAAGCTAGTCATTCTAAATATGGGCAGTATGAATAATTCAACCGCTTCAGCAGTTTTGTGATCTTCTCACTTGATTTATCCTCTTCCATTTTTAGATTCATTTTGATTCTGAGAGAATAAAAAGTATATATAAATCTCTTGACGGACACGTTTTTTTCTCATCCTTTTCAGTTCACTCTTTGCCCCTGCCAAGTCCTGCATACTGGACATTTCATGTCATTTCCTTGAATTCATTCTGTATGCATTGCCTGAATCATTTTCAAGCCTGAACATTTTTCAAAGCCTGCAAATGACCTTGGTTGGCTTTGCAGACACCCAAAGGGTGCAAACAAGGCCCCTGTCTGCAGGGGGGCGGCTGCTTAAGGTTCACACCTCATCTCGAGGTGCGAAGATGAGGAGGAGGCTTTGATCAGACCTGCTGGGCCTGCAGGATCTGACCCTTCCGAAAGAAATTTGCATTCAGAAGGAAAACTCCACAGGCGTTTTCTGTTGGGGATCCCTGCATTGAAGTAAGTGCAGGGATTTAGAGATGAGTCAACCCAAAAACTAAAATATATCATGACACTTTTTGCCGGACTGATTCTTAAAACTGACTTTTAAAGAGAGGAGTCCATTTGGTCAATGTCTCTCATTCCTTAAGGTTGGAAAAAATATATGTCAACCATCGCTGAAACCTCTCGCTAAGATTCGCACAATTGCAGTTTTTTACCAATAATAATAATAATAATAATAATAATACATTTCATTTATAAGCGCCTTTCAAAACTCTCAAGGACACATTACAGTCACAGGATATTTTTTCTGCGGGTGAGCAGTGGCAGCCACACATGCCAGCGTTCACTCAAGCCAGAAGTAACAAAGTATAAAATAAATAAGTAAATAAATAAATAACAAATAATATGACAACACAAAGGCACCGAGAGTCATTGATTCTTCAGCACTTTCTGTACCCCCTTTGTGACACAAAGCAGTTCTAGATGAAAGAGGAGAGGATATTATTATTTTTAGACTTTGTGTGTCCATTTTGAAACAAAATCCTTCATTTTCAATTGAATAATCACAATGCTTTCTGTTTTCTGGTTTACCCCAAAATTGGAAAGTGTTTCTTGTGGATGACAATGATGGAGGAGTTAAAGAAAAACTCTCCACAGCAAATTTGGGCTTCGTTTCTCTCTACTTTATTCTAAAACCATTGTTTGAATTGATTTAAAAAATCTTCAACCCCGTGCTATTTTTTATTACAATTTTGGTTTTTAAATTTAACCTTGAAAAGATTGTCCAATATCCTACAGAATTGATTATGTTGTTATTTATTGCTGGGCAAACTGAACCAAAATCATCAAAAACTATGACGTTCAATACTACATTGCAGTATTACTCAAATGGAAACCTGATTATGTTAGAGGAAAAAAAATCATACAAGGGCGGATTCAGGATGAGTGAAAAAAAGGTCTATAGGGCAATTTAGTAGCAATCTAATTACCCGATATTAACAATTCAAAGTGGAGCAGTGTAATCTGTGAAATCATTAAGAGGATGCAGAAAAGTGGACAGAAAAAGACTGGAGCGCTTTGTCAAGCGGGCCAGTTCTGTCGTGGGCTGCTCGCTGGACTCTCTTGAGGAGGTGGGCAACAGACGGACGCTAGCTAAACTAAAAGCTATGACGGACAGCCCCTCCCACCCCCTCCTGCCCATCCTGACAGCTCTGGGTAGCTCCTTTAGCCAGAGACTATTACACCCGCGCTGCAAGAAGGAGAGGTACCGCCGCTCGTTCCTACCGACTGCTGTCAGGCTTCACAATTCCCAATGATCACATGTGAAAAAAAAAACAAAAAAAAACTGGACACTTGTAAATATGGGTTGTTGCAATATATCTAAATGCAATTCTTGATTCTGCACTATGTACAGTCTTGTTTATAGAACGGTTTTTGCACATCTACATTTGCACAGTATACAGTTGACATTTTTATTTTGTTATGCTTAGAATATCTTGTTTACTATCCTTTCACTCCCACCCCAACCCCATCCCTCTACAATTGCTGCTGTGGACTGCAAATTTCCCCATTGCGGGACGAATAAAGGTATTCTGATTCTGATTCTGATTCTGAAGATTGAATGACTGTCTTATGTGTTGTGTTGTTTTGTTGTTACTTCAAGTTGGCACGGCGAGCCTTGCAGCAGCTTCAATACAGTATTTTCTTCCCTACGTCTTCCTTCTATAACTTTGCTACTGTGAATAGGTAATTCCTCCATTGTAATATCAATAAAGCTTTTCTTATTTCATCTTATCTTATCCCTCACAAATCTTCTTCTTGTCCTTTGGGCTTTTCCCTTCAAGGGGTCGCCACAGCAAATCAGTGTCCTCCATCTTGAGAGGTTTGATCCGCATGTTTGTTTTGGCCACGTCGGATGCCCTTCCTGACACAACCCTCTGTATTTATCCGGGTTTGGGACCGGCACAAGAAGACTTATGTCCCTTTGTGGCTAGAGAACAAGCAACTCGCTCAGTAAAAGGCTCCCAAACACAAAATGGTCATCGGCACAGCGACATTCAAAAAAGCAAAAATAACAGTCGGATATTCATCGCTTTGAACACTACACTTTGAACTACAGCTACTTGAAATGGCTAACAACGATATGACCGCATCCTACTAGACTAAGGGCTATTCAAATCTCGCACAATGGTCAGCCCTTTCAATTAGGTCAATGTCACATGCATCGCTTAAGTAATCACTTATTCAAGCGCTTGCCGGCTTTAAACTAATATGAACAGCTCTTCACAGCGGCAACGAGGCTTCGAGTGGACATTTCACGGTGATGGATTGAAGCAAATGAGGATTCCCACACTTGGGAACAAGGGAGGAAAAAGGGAGGGATGGATGGATGAGTGGGTGGTGGGGGGGATCTTGACGAGCTTCAAATTGGAGGAAAGGCCTTGTTGTTTCCTTGGTGGCTGCAAGAAGCCTAAAATGTCACCTTGTTAACCAGCCAGCAAGTTGCTGTCACACACCTTTTATAAAGGGGACAGACAATGGCTAATGACACTAAAAAGTCAACTACAGTAACACAGAGTTGCATTGAGCAACATTTTAACAGCTTTTGTCACTTTGCATCACTTGAATGGACAATGCTGCTGGCCAAAGAATCGGCAAGAAATGGCAGCATTTTTGGCCACCACTTTCATCAAGGAGAAGACCGTGTCGATTGCTCGCACCTTCCCGCCAGCGTGAATATGCCTGCCTTGTTTTTGATTAGGAGGAATGTCGGTGCCATTTAATAATAATAATACATTGAATTGTGAATTGTCTGTGAGACTAATAAAGGCATATCCAATCCAATCCAATTTACAAGCGCCTTTCTGGACACCCAAGGACACTTTACAATAAAAACAATACATAAAACAATAAAAAATAAAACAGCAGATTAAACTAGACCATGAAAGCAAGTTTAAACAGGTGGGTTTTGAGGTAAGATTTGAAAGTAGGAAGGGACTCAATGTTACGGATGTTGAGTGGAAGTGAGTGAGTTGCAGAGTTTGGGATCGGAGCGGCTGAAAGCGCTGCACCCCATCGTAGTGAGACGGGCAGAGGGCATACAGAGGTGGCGGGAGGAAGAGGACCTGAGGGAACGGAGATTTGAAGTAGGTCAGACAGATATTTGACTGTCATCGCTGAACACACCTGGGGCGATTGTGCTTTTATGCCCCGCTAACGGGCAGCATGTTCACAGCCCCGCTTTGTTCACTAGAAAGGTCTGTGCTGTTGGACAGTCTGCGGCTGCATAGATGCATGGCTTGAGGAGCCCACGATGAGAAAAAAGTAACGTCAGCGCAGAGCACCGATGCATACGTAGAACTGAAGCGGATATACATGGGACAGGAGATATGAAACGATCGCTTTTTGTCAATAGATGCTACAGCTTCATGTTTGCTTTCAACATTTGGCTTGTCGCAGACGTGCACATTTCACCGTAACATTTCTAATCCACTGGTGATAAGGACGCTTTGATCTTTTCCTTTTATCTAGAACTGCTTCATACGACAAAGATGGTGCAGAAAGTGTTTAGGATTGAATGACTGTCTGTGTCTTTGTGTTGTCACATTTGTTATTTTTGTTTGTTTGAACTTCAAGATGGCGCCGCGTGAGTGGCTGCCTTTCCAGCAGCGCATGTATATTTTTTTGGTACTTCTTCCTTTCCTTTCCTCTTCCTTCCATAACTTTGCTGCTGTGGAACGTAAATTTCTCCACTGCAAGTCTAAGAAAGGCTAATCCAATCCAAATAAAAAAAATACTGCTCGGTCGGCTGTAGACTTCAGCAGTTGACTTTCTTTATTTCACATTATTTACAATCAGAGTGCAAAACCAGGAAAAAAAAACGAATGATAGGGCACACAGAAAAGATGGCCTCATTTTTTCCTCCTCCGATGTTACTCACAAAAGTGCGCATGTGCATTTCAATGATTTTTTTTTACAGAGACAGCAAGCAAAATCCATGTGAAGTAACAGCAAATCACAAGAGACTTTTACGTCAGAAACTACCATACACTCAAAAATACAGGTAGGTGGAAAATAAGATAATCTGGGTCAAATATAGACCAAAACGTGGTGTTAAATTGACACCAAACAACCCGGAAAATTGGGTAAAATAGACCTCAGCAGTTGTTCAGAAAGTGCTACATAAACCATGATAGATAGATTGTACTCCATAAGTATTGGGTTGGTCCATTAAAAAAAAAGAGGGGGGGGGGGGGGGGGGTTCTTGTTGACCCGACTGTTTATAGTGTATGTGGTTGTTGGGTTTCTTTTTTTTTCATCTCATAAAGCTTGCCTCTGGTGTCTCTACGTCAGTGCTTGACAAAATCAGACATAAAAAGCTGCACATCAGTTGTTAAATAAAGCGAGGGGAAAAATATATGCCCCCCCCCCCCCCCCAAAAACTAAACAACAGATGGTCAGTCACATGTTAAAAAGTCTTGATTGTTTGTTTGTGTGTGCATTCAGTCGACTATTTGTGACGCAGAGCATGCGGATGTGTCACTGAGGTCATAGGGGTCCTCCGGGCAGTTCCTCTGGCAGCCCCCCTCCACCAAGACTTCGTGCTCGATCAGATCCAAGTCCGGCAGGTCTTGGATGGCACCGTCGCAACACGAGCAGACCTGGATGATGACGACATGTTGGATGAGTGAGTGCCCCAATGGGTGGGTGTGTTGTCCACTTCATTAGGTACCAATGTTGGGAGATCAGATGCGAGTTTTTTTTCCATTTATTTTTATTTACATTGTATTTATAAGCGCCTTTCAAAAAAAGTAAAAAGTAATACAGTGAGACCTCAACTTACGTCAAATTTATGAAAATTAAACCTTATAATAAGCACTATTTTCATAATACACACCCACCACGGCTGGCGGAGTGATCTTCGGCGGAAGCACACGACCGAACAGCACCACAGGTTAAGTTACCAACAGTCCTTATGGAAGGTGACTCTCCTTCCATAAGCCATCAACGACCATCAAAAAGGTAAATAAAACTTTATTTTACAGCACAGTTTATTTCTTTAATTACAGTCCTCATGTAATGTGCCTCTCTTTCCAAACAGCAATTCCCTGTGACCTTCGACCTCCAACGCCATTCCATCAAGCCATCAATGACCATCACAAATGTAAATAAAGTGACTTTATGATACAATGCAGTATATTTCTTTCATTACAATACAATAGCACATTTATTATACCTAGAATAAGGTATGTTGTGTGTCGTTTTAAGGCTTATTTAGTTGAAAAGTATATTTTATGGAAACCTAGGAATGGATTATTCCCATTTTAATGGTTTCCTATGGGAATTTTTTTTTTTAGATACACACTTTTCGCCTTCCACACTCTGTCTGGGAACCAATTAAGTTCGTAAGTTGAAGTCTCACTGTACATGACAAAAAGTGAAGAACTTCATCTTATCCATTCTAATATAGCAGAATAGACAACAGGAGAATTGATGCGCGCCCTAGTGGCAAAGTTGATCAATTACACGCTTGATGATTTTCTTGTAGTAGTTGTCCACCGTTGTTGTCGTTGTCAATGATTTTTTTTAATGATCAATTTATGCAAAAGAAAATGTTATAACGATGTGAACATATTTTCTATTTTTATCCAATCCTTTGATATACTTTGTGTGGGTATTTATTGAATACAGTAAAGTCTCGTTATATCGATAGTACTGCTTATTACAATACTATTTCTATGAACGCAAGGAGAAAATTCACATGCCGCAGGATCGGATATATCGATAGTCCGGTTATATCGATATTTTTTCAGACTCCAGCGAATACCGATATAACGAGACTTTACTATATACTTTCAATTCAGGAATCACAACGACATATGCATCTGAAATCTGACCGTGCAAACTCTTTTCTTGAGTTATGTAACGCACCTTGACCTCCAGCACCTCGGGCAGTCCGCCTTTCTTCATCCATGGATGCACCTGCATCAACTCCTTCTTCTGCTCCTCCGTGAAACTTGGCTGACTCTTCTGCATCAGCCGCAGCTTCTCACGGTCCTCCTTGAGAAGCTCTTGGATATCGCTTTAACGACAAAATGCATTTGAATGAGTGATGTCTCCATTTGATCACATGATTTTCAGCTCAGCCAATATAGGGTGGAAACCAGTGGTTGGCCGTCAGGGCCTGCAAGGCCTTCTCGGCTGGCCTAAAAATATCTGAATCATCTACTAATGTGAATTATATTTTGTCCATGAATTCTTCTTAAATAATTCCAAATTGTCTTTCAGCTTCCTTTCATTGCTTTTCCCTATTGTTCTGCTTCCAGATTTGCGTATTTGTATTTAAGCATTTAACCAATCACATTTCAGACATCATTTGTTACCAGGGTCAGAAATCTACCTGGACGCCTTCACAATCAGTTATGCAGGCCCTGGAGCATAAACATCAATGTAGAGGAAACTGTTGCTTTAACCAATCAGAGTCCGAGTTGGCCAATCAAGGCCTGCTGGAAGGCGCTGGTCAACGTCTAAGTTTTGGCTAGTCACTAGCCTATCATAATATCACTAGCTGCTAGTGATAAGCGCATACTGGCCAGAGCTAGCAAACTGGATCTGTCGCGAGCTGCTTAAGAAAATACATTTTTGTGTTGATTTCATAGTGGCTTTGTCAACCCACAATGGCTGAAGGAGAAGAAATGTATTTGATTGCAGATATACTGTTAAAGCCATTGTCAAGACGGCCTTTTCAAGAATAGATGGACATTATTAAGAAAGGTTGGACAGCTCAGAAGCTAGCAAAAACAGAAAATAACATTGCAATTTTATGAGGTTATCATGAATCCACATGTTTATAGTAAAAATGTGAACAGTTTATTATACTTGTCAACCTTGGCTAATAGCTGCCCTTATAAGATTAGATTACAATTCCTGTATAAAAGTTGAAGTACGCCGTACATTATTTAAAATGATAAAAAAACGCTAACACAAGCGGAAATGCAGTTTACCGCGCATGCGCACATTATGCTTTCATAATCAACCGTACGCAGCGATAAAAAATATATACATATGATCGAGTATTACTTTTCGAGTATTACTTTTGCTCCCCTTATTAATTATTGCAATTCCCCTTATTAAGCAACAATAAACCTTACAAACACAGCCCGACATAATTATTTACATATAGCAAGAATGAAAACAGAGATAGAATAAAAACAAAGGTAATTTGTTTACGTTATTTTATTAATAATTAATACACACCACAAGCAATTATTTCAATGGAACATGAGACTTGCTTTTGGCTACATTTTCCACGTGTCCAGCAGTTTTAAAGTGGCTCTTTAGATCGTAAAATCCACTTGCAGCAACGAAAACTGAGGACCTTTTATAGACGATCTTATCCATCCAGCGTATTCACCTTGGAGACTCTCCCATTCTTTTTGGTGGCGACCCGATCTTAGAGTTTTTCTCTTTTTACTTGGCGGTTGTCCCATGCTTACTACGTTATAACTAGTTGATTCCTCGATTGCAACACAAATGCCGGACTTCAAATACAGAAACAGAAATACAAAATCAAACGAAAACAATGTGACGTGCATGCGCATATCATGCATAATCAACAAAGACTTGATAACCGCAGATTTTTTTTTTTTATCGTATAAAAGTTGTCATACGGCGTACACAATTCAAAATGCTGAAAAAAAACCGTATAAAATACGTGGGAAACGTATAATGTTGACAGGTATGGTTTAAGGACAGTACAGTGGTACCTCGGTTCTCGACCATAATTCGTTCCAGGACCCTGTTCGCAAAGCGATTTTTTTCGAACACCGAAACCATCTCTTTGCTCCTGTCACTAGCGAGTTGACAGCAGGGGGGGGGGAGAGACTGCCTCTCCCGGCCGTTCTCCACCCACTGTCATTCTCTAATCACGGACACGGGGCATTTATACGGTTCGCGATCACCTCGCCAATGCCGGATGATTGCCTCAACTCGCCACCGTACCTGGACTCGATGCACGAGTGTATCCGGTCCGAGGTATTTTCCCCGCATCGCGTAAATTTATGTCATCTTCTGGGATTGCGTCATTTTGCACCCTTGTGTGCCATTTGCTTTTTGGCGTAGTAAGCGGGTCGGATCCCCCCCTGCCTTCTTACTCGTTGTGTTTTCTTTTATTTGTGAATAAACATCCTGTGTCTGCTTTGGGATGCCAAACATTCCACTACGTTCCAACGAGTCAGCTGCCGTCACTCTCGGTCGGAACGTGACAGCTTCGGATGACTCGGCTACAGGATGTTCTTTTCTCTTAAAATATCTATCCAATGACACTTGCTCTCACTCCCACGGTCACATCACTAGATTTCACAGCCTCCTTATTCTTTAATATCGTACTGATCGTAGATTTCGCCATGCTGTATTCCGTCGCCAGATCAGACACTCGCACACCTCCTTCATATTTTGCGATTATTTCTTTCTTAAATGCAATAGTTGTACGCACTACTTTTCTTTTGTCACTTTAAGCAGCACTTACTTTCTTTGGAGGCATGATTAGGGTCTAAAACTCTTCGTACACCTATATTAAACGCTAGAGCAAAACGCAGCACGTCCGCTAGCGACAACAGTTGGTCACGAACAGAGCGATACACCCGTGCGCCGCTCAGCTCCCCACCCTCGCGTACGCACTCACGCGTCGTATTGGCGTTCGAACGCCGAAGCAAGAATATCTCGAATATTTTGTTCGAACACCGATTTGTTCGAACAGTGAGGCGTTCGAGAACCAAGGTACCACTGTACTGTATTTCTTCAAGTCACAAGTTATTTTCTGGGCAACGGTACCCTCTAGTGGACGTGTAGTAGTATTACACACCAAGTTTTTTTTTGTACAAAAAACTGACATTGAAAAACAAGATCCTAGATGAAGAAATATACATTGAAATGTCAAATATGCGTATTATCAAAATTATTGCTTGCAAATATTTACGAGAAAAAAACGTGTAAACCTTGGAATGTATTTTCAGAGTACAGTATGATCGTGTTTGTGTCAATGCGGTTCATTTATTGCAGTTTACCCCCAATGCCACGAGAGGCCACCATGCTCAAATGGGGAATTGCTTTTCTTAGGCAGAGGAGAAATTTCCCAAAGTGGCTTCGTGTGTTGAATGAAAGGTTTCCACGACAGGGTTGGAGTTTATAAATTGTAAACTTATAATACGCCGTACATTATTTGAAATGATTAAAGAAAACGGATAACTTTTAGACGGGGGTAAAAAAAATAATTGTGAAAGACCATTTGGGCTCAAATCGAGTTGGTCGCGACTGCTGGAAGCCAACGACATTGCTGCCGCCGATCTCGCTACGATTGTCACGGCAAACCAGCAAAAGGAATCCTCAATCGTATATATAGTTTTTATCATTGCGTATGGCAGGATTGATAAAAGCATTACGTCCGCATGCGCTGCAAACTGCATTTCCACTTGTGTTAGCATTTTGTATTATTTCAAATAATGTACAGCATACTCCAACTTTTATACGGGAATTGTAATCAGTAATCAATTAAAGTTGACTGTGTATGTTTCAATCTTATGTTAAGGTATTCAGGGCTCCATGTAGGGTTAGAAGAGTTTTCAAATCACAGTTTAAAGTCAGGTTTTCAGGTTCCAAATTAAAATTTCACAGGTTTCGGGTTTCAAAGTACAAGTAATCAAATTAGTAATTCCAAATTCGGTTACAAGACAGGATAAGCGTTTCAAACGAGGGTTAGTTTCTCAATGTTGCGTATTAAAACAGGGCTAAAGCGTCAACTGAAGGATCAGTACGCAGATAGGCTCGCAAAATGAAGGTTTCAAGTTGAAGTTGAGAGTTTTTAGGGTTTGAAGATACTGTAGCAACAGTTTGAAGGTTCGAGTGTGGGCTTACCGTGAGGGCACCTGATAGCTCATCATCACTTTGTCATCGGCCTCGGCCATAAGGAGCCAAACGGGGTCCTGCAGGATGTAGTTGACGTAGCCCTCGCTGGGCTCCATCTCACTGCCGCTCGAGTGACCTTTGACCTTTTGGCTGTTCTGTGACGAGTCGAGGCTGCCAAAGTAGTTGCTGCTGTTGCTACCTGAAGGCGCAAGAAGAGTACAGTCACGCGTCAAGGTCATTCTGTCAATAATTCAAAAAAATGAAAAAAATATCGACATGGTTTGTTGTGAACAAATTATCTTTTGGGTGGCAATGACATGTAGTAGAATCATTTAGGCCTAACTCAAAACCCACCTTCCACACTTGCGGAGATCCCGCTGGCCGACGCTCTGCTGTTGGAGGTTCCGCTGGCCGAGGTCCCGCAGCCGTTGGAGCGAGAGCGCACGGACCCCGAGGTGGCCGAGCCGCTCCCCGAGCAAGAGTCCTCCTGCAGGATGATGTCCAGCATGCCGCTGGAAGATGAGTTGTTGTCACTGTTGTTGCCGTCGCCGCGAGAGCTCGCCTGGGATCCCAAGAGAGACACCCACACACACAAAACACATACACACGGAACACCAGATGCTGAGTGACAATGTCGACATCTCGGTGCTGCATCCTAAAAATACAAGTCAATGGAAATACGTAGATTGAGTGCTGCTTTTTATTTGCGCGAGTGCACGTGTGTGTGTGTATATGTGTATGTGTGTGATAAGGTCCGGAGAATTACACGAATAGTTGGTTAATTAAGGTCGGGAAAATTTTATGGCCACATTTTATTCATTTATTTATTGATACATGGGATATAATTAATTGGAGATTAAGTATAAAAAAAAACAGTTTTTACCCATTTTAGATTAATCGATCATCTGCAAATTCATGATCAGATCATGATGGGGATCATTTGAAGCGGGTGTGTTGGAGCAAATCTTGACAACCAGACTTGGGTAGCTCGATATTAATTTTAGTTCATTAAATGAATTAAAATTACAATCATTTTTAATTAATTACATAATTAAAATGAGGATACTTTTACTGTAGTTAATTTAATTAATTAAAATAAGCAAAATTTCCAAATCCTTTTAATTAATTAAGTTATTACAAATTCTCATTCACTGCCAGATGTGCAAAAATATGTCCACTCCAGTGCCATGGTTTTTGTCATTGTCACTTGAATTACAGGACCCACACAATATTGAGTGTTGTGACTACATAAACATTCAATGCAGCATAAGAAACCCAAGACTCTCTTCCTTCATCAGAATAAATGAGTTAATTTCTAAATTATATGGGTCTCGCGTTATATGAGCTTGAAATGAGGGTGGCTGTCCAAAATACAATGCAATACATACATATTGGTTTATATAGTGCTTTAACAATAGACTAAGCTGGAACAAAGCGCTATAATGGAAAAGGGGAAATGCTGCCTCCTTGTGGAAAAGGAAAAACATTGCCAGAGGCCATTGCCAGCGCTTTATCGGCACCCAAGAATGGACAAACAGAACCCGAACACATTCGGGAATGGCACTCTGTCATATTTTCAATTCCTGAATACATTTGTGAATGGGTGAAAATACTTGTACTTAATTTAATTAATTAAAAAGAATCTAATTTTCCAATTTTGAGGGGCAGCTGGGCTACCGAAATCAATGCAACAAATATTTTATTCTACGGGACCAAATGTAAAAGCCCAGTGGGGCAGATAAAATAAAGTGGGGCATACGCGCCATTCATTTACAGTCTGGACAGGCATGAGTAAACATGGATCAGTATCGTTTGGACTCGTTTGGGGTGTGTGTAAAAACGTTCGTTCAAAAGTCTCGTTGTTTACAAAAGTCTTCAAAAAAGGCACTAAATGTTGCAGTCTTCACCTTCTGAAAAGTCATGACGTGTTTTAACTCATTCATTGCCATTACCAAATTTATTCGGGAATTGAAAAGCATGACGTGGAGCGCCATTCCCAAATTTGTTCGGGTTTTGGTTTTTCTTGCGAGGGGGTCTTGAAAAGAGCTGGTCAGACCTCTGGCAATGTTTTTGCCTCCCACGTGGGGGCTGCATTTGCCTTTTGTACAGCCACCCCATTTCAATCTCAGATAACTCAAGACCTATATAATTTAGGAATTAACTTTTTTTCCGATAAAAACGAGAGACTAAAGTTTCTTGCGCTGAATTGAATGTTTACGTAGCCCTAAAACTCAATATTCTGTGGGTCCTGGAATTTGAGGGAAATTGACAAAAAACCCTGGCACTGGAGTGGACACATTTGCACACTGTTTGGCAGTGAATGAGTTATTAGTAAATTGAAAACTGACGTCTCCGGACAAGTTGTGTCCATAATTTGTAAAATGGCTTCAAATGACCTCTACTGAGCGTATTTTACAAAGATTCCACCGCATATAGCTAGATTTTACGTTTTAAGACTCGCGCTGAATATTCAGGAAGTCTTGTTTTTGAGTTGGTGACGAGTCCGTCCGTACATGACGCCACTGAAGGAACGCCCCTGACGGGGAAAAAAAAACACATTGTAACAGTCCTTCCATCACGTCAATGTATTTTGCTGTACTTGTTTGGTCTGAAAACCTCGTGTTTCACCAAAAAGCTGCCAGAAGAGGGCGACCAAAATACATGGAAGGAATTTATCAGCCTGTGGAAATGGGCTGACTAATTCCCTACACGGCTTTGTCGCCATTTTCTGCCTCCCTTGGGTGCAACATTTCCCACCCCTGATGCCTCAAAATGACACGGAATAAATTCTTTAATCGATTGCAAACATGTATGCTTTCTTCTTCAGAACTATTTGAATCATATTCATAACTGGATGTGTAACAAGAAAGCATATTCTCCGAATCTGAAGCCATTGTTTTGATTCTGCAACAATGCAAGACGTCTTGGCGTGACATCACGAACTGGAGGCGGGACTTTCTGAAAATGCCCAATTCGCAGCTCATTTTTTTGCAGATTTTGGACACTTTAAGTCATTTTATTGGAGTTTTGCATTTGAATAAAAATATCATACTGCGTGTTTTGGGTATTTTAGATGCGATAAAACGTTTTTCTGATGTCAGTTAGGAAACAAAAAAGTGACGTCGGTTGTCCTTTAAATTAGCAAGAAAAACACATTCATGCCATCGTTCATAATAAGAGCACTCAACAATAATTCCCTGACAAATAATCGACAGAGATGGGCATTTTGTCTCTGGGACGGAACGGTCCGTCCAAATGTCCCGGGTGGACGCCCTTTTTTCAAAAATGACGCACCAAGCAAAGACAGAAATGGGTTTTCCATCCGGCCATTTATCGGGTTCAGTATGTGGTGTCGGGAAGCAAAATCAGGCCACAGTGTAGCCAAGCACTACATTTTCATATAAGGCTGTGAACAGAACAACAAGGGTTTGCACAACTCACTGTCGCTGTGACAGAACCTTCCTTTTTTACATCCCAATCATATTTTTTTCGAGCAACACCGCCAGCAAGTGTACAGTCAGAGAACACAAAGTATCCGCGGACACCCATTTGACAAAAGGTCAACCCAGCCATTTAAGGAAGTTGGCTGCGGTCTATGTCTCTCAGTGCCTGCCCATCAAGATTTTTATCCTGCCCGTTTACTTACCCACCCGCCCCCATGGCAGCGTTTTAAAAGGACAAGGACGATGACGAGAGGGTGTTCAGGTCGCAGACAGAGGACGGGGTAATGTGTGGCCATCTCTGAGAAGCTCCCAGCGTTTCTTACCGTCCTGACATTTCTAAATGAACTGTCACTGTCTGACCATTTTAGCAACGACACAGTGGCGCCTCACGAAATGTCTTCAACCATTAAGAGGTCATGGGGGCATCCATTTAGAATTGAAATAATGACAGCAGACGTCAACGTTTGGGTGAGACGGGGAAGGAGCGATATTATTGATAGCTTTCACAGACATATGGAATTGAGGAGGAATGGGATTGGACAAGGATGGAAGGTTTTCAGACGGTCAGACTACCTCGCTGCTGCAAGCCCTCAGCCTAGAAGAGAACATGCCTTTATCCCAAGACAAATGCTCACAGACATGGATCGTGCCCTCGCAATACAACGGTCCAGGTGGACCAAGGAGAGTGAGAGATGGCTAAAGGGTGTAAGGCATAATACATCATGTGTTAACACCCATATGGACCTTGGGGACCAAATTTGGCTTTGAACACACAGCATAGAAATACATATTCAATTCTGGGAGGAATCAATTTGACAGTCACTTCAGTGAGAGGTGTAACGTTTCGCACAGGCTCAACAGGCCCAACATTGGTGACGTGCAGGTGGGTACATATAAACGGAGAATGGCTACATAGAGTGCTCCCTGCTATATTGCGGAAAAATGCGGTTTTAGGTGATTTTTAAAGGGTCTTTGCAGCTTACTTCGTGGTTTAAAAACGAGCGATAATAAGTTGCTACATCTTTAAAGCGTGTGAGAGAGAATGACGGTCTATAAAATATCCCTCCGTGTTATAGCGAGGATAACTGCATTGAGGGAGTTGGAGAGCTCTGCCGTTTCCTTGCATACCTGATTCAGCTCTTTGCTCTGGGGCGACCCAGCCGTCCCTTTTTCCCGTTCGGCCACATTGCTGCCTTGTTGCGCGGGGGGCAACGTTGTGCCGTCCTGCCGATCCCCGGAGAGCTCCAACTCCAACAGGTTGAGAGGAGAACTGCAGCGGGACTGGAACAGCGGCGGCGAAGCGGACTGAGGCGTGGAGGCACGGGACTGGGCCCCCACCACCGGGACCTTGGGAACTTCTGAAGTGGGCGGGGGGAAGTAAAACGACGGCATCACGTAGCCCAATTGAGGGGTCGAGGGGGTCTGAGGGTTGAACGGGGCAGGAGTCATTATGGTCGATTGTCCCGGAAAGACGGGTTGGGTGTAAGGTTGGGCTTGGATGGGGAAAGCATCAGTCCCCAGGTGGTACACCGACTGCGGAGGTCCGGGCCCCAATGATGCTGGGTAAAGGTAGGTAGGCAGTACAAGAGCCACGATGGGAGGAACCATCGGTGCCGTGTAGGGCGAATGAGGGACCCCCGCTGGGCGGGGTGCAGCCTCTTGTTTGTCACAGAAATTTTGCAGAGGGGTGTTCACATCGGGCACAACAGAAGCGTCTCTGGGGAAAACCTGGAAGGGGAATCCTGGGTAGGCGACGGACAACGTGGACGGCGACGTGTCGGAAGCGGACCAGGATGTGGGGTTGAGCGCTTGGTTAAGCGCTTGGGGACCTTGCGGCTGCTGGTGCCTCGGATAAGACGCGGAGCTGTCTGAGGACTCGATATGCTTGGCTCGCTTGGATTTGGTCTTTTTGTTGCGAATGCTGCGCCGCGCCGCGTTGTACTCGGGCCCGCGGCCGCTTTGCTTCCTACGCGGGACAGCTTGTGCACCTGGGGGGAAGGACATTTTCATCCCGTCAAGTTGAGAACATTCTTTTGAGTGATGATTTATTTTTTCTTTTTCTTTTTGTTACCATCTGTGTTTTTCTCCCTCTGTCGCTGCAGGCACTGCGAACAATTGGCTTTGAGGTCGGTGAGCCTGCGCAACTCCTTGAAGCGAATTAAGAAGGTCTGCTCTTCCTTCTGCGTGTGGGCTGCTAAAACTTGTTTGGTCAAACCCAGTTTCTTGTAAGACTGCTTTTCTTGGGCTCGAGATGAAGCCGCCTGTGTTGGGTTGTGGTTGCATTCAGTCACGTCACCTGCCCTTGACACATCCTCTGTGATCTCTGTATGGATGATAAAGGACCGATAGCTCTTAAGAGTCCAGAGAAGAAAATTCCAAAGAAATTAGCTGATTGATGTCACATGCACCAATAATAGCAGACTGGAAGACAGTGGAAATCATATAATATTCAATGCAGCATAATAAACCTTAGACTCTCTTCTTTTATCAGAAAAAAAATACTTAAGTTATATAGGTCTGGAGTTATATGAGCCTGAAATGAGGGTGGCTGTCCAAAATACAATGCAATACATACATATTGGTTTATGTAGCGCTTTAATAACAGCTGAAGCTGGAACAATGCGCTAACATGAAAAAAAGAAATGGAGAAGGGAAAATTTGCCACAGGCCATGGCCAGCGCTTTATCGGCACCCAAACAAGAAAAAAACAAAATGAAAGAAAAATATCTGGAGATTTCTTTTGGAGCTGCCAACAATCGAAACTCAAGGTGACACAGTGTGGTGATAAAAGTCTGGATGTTTGAAATATAAAAGAGAATCAAATAATTATTATATAATGACTATAATTATAATAGTGAAAAAATATATTGTAATTAAAAATAATCACACGCTAATGCAATGAAATTGTATACCATATGACTTTAGAATAATTAATAATAATGATTACTTAACAATTATGAAAACGCAGAACGAGAAAACGAGAGGAAATATGCATCAAAAAAGAAAGAAAAAAAACATGACAGGAGGCCGGTCCTTTTCGCTGCACTTTACCTGATTCTTGCTGAGGTTTCTTGTCCCCAACATGAACGATGGTGCTACTGTAGCTACACTGGCTGGTGATGGAAACCACACTTTCTGGTTTGTTGGGTAAAGGTAGCGGCAGCGAAGTGCCCACGACAGGTCTGGTCGCTTCACTGGATTTTTTTTCAGGGTCATCCAAAGTCGAGAGACCGTGCTGACCCTTCAACAATGACGGTTCTGCCGAAGAGCACAGATGACAAAGTTTTGGAGAGTCTGAGAAAACAAGCATTTTAAGCAAAGATGTCCAAACTTGGCCGGCCCGGTAGTCGAGTGGTTATCACACCGGCTTCACTTTCAAACACTATATAAACCAATATGTATTGCATTGTATTTTGGAAAGGTGCCCCATTTCAAGCTCATATAACTCCAGATCCATATAATTTAGGGAATTAAGTCTTAAATATAGCCAGGTTATAAATAGGGTAAAGTCTCGTTATATCGATATTCTCGGGAGTCGGAAAAAAATCGATATAACCGGACTATCGATATATCCGATCCTGCGGCATGTAAATTTTCTCCTTGCGTTCATAGAAATAGTATCGTAATAAGCAGTACTATCGATATAACCGATATCAATATAACGAGACTTTACTGTATCTCAGTTTATGGAAAGACAACCCATTAAAATGTCTACGTTCTGTTGGTTTATGGATGCTGGTGCTTGTGACGTCCAGGGGTGTGGTATTCAAATCAAGAAGGCTATGTTTTACTAATGTCTCACTTAAATTTGCCTGTACTCTCAATAAATAGTTTGGCAGATAGCTGCAAGGGCGGGCGTTGGTCGAAGAAGTGCACATGAAGTGGCTTCATTAAAACTGTGCCTGCTGCTGGCAGTAAAATACAAACTTCCTGTGTTCGAGCCTTTGTTCATAGTGTCTGAGCAAACATCTTAGACTTTCTTCTTTCATCAGAAAAAAAGACTTAATTCCTAAGGTTTCTTACGCTGCATTGAATGTTTATGTAGTCCTAAAAGTCAACATTCTGTGGGTCCTGGAATTCGAATGACAATGACAAAAACCCTGGCACTGGAGTTGACACATTTTTGCACTTGTCTGGCAGTGAAAGAGTTAAAAAGTGTGTAATATCCTTTAGAAACCAATTTTGCCACTTACTGCGACAGAAAATTACACCACACGTGCTTGGGGTTTTAGTAATGACCAATCATGGCTCAGTTTGCGAGCTTGACATGACTGCGATTGGTTATTACCTGAGCACGCGTGATGTCATTTCCAGGCCCCCCGGGCCATTTTTTTGGACGCCATTTCTTTTAAGGTAAGGCTGAGTAGGCCTTGGAAAAAAGACTTTCTCATGCGAAGACATTGTTCACTCTTAACCTTTATGGTGGCAATGTAGTGAGACATACCTTGAGAACCGTCTAATGCGGTGCCGTCTTTGTGTTTGTCCTCGTCAGAGGATGTGGTGCGACAGGAGGATTGACATTTCCTTTTCAGGGCAAAGGGAACATTGCAATTCTCCAAGTACCTGCAGTTTGATTGATTGATAATAATAATTAGAAATTAACCGGTATTTCTGTAGTTGTAATCTGCTGTTCGTACCTGATAACACCATCCAGGCAGCTGATCTGTTGGTAAGAGTAGGCCGTCTGGCCATTGAGTGGCATGTCCTCGTGGGAAGAGGATCGATTCTCCTCCATCGAGGAGGCGCTTTCCTTCCAGCTGAGGAGGGCCGACAAGTCCTTGGGCCTCACAACTGCTGGGTTCTTCTGAGCGGACTCCACTAAAGTGATGAAGTTAAGATGTGAAGGGAGCATCAGTCTTACCGCCCAAGTAGAATGGGTTGAGATTTCTGACTTACTGCTATTTATTTTCTTGCAGTGTTCCTGGTGCTTCTGCAGATGGATTCCTTTACAGATTTCCTGGAAGGTTCGCTATAAAAAAGGAAAAAAAGTTGGTCACTTTGGTCCACATTATCTGAAGTTTTCCAAGACAGAGCAACATCATATTTCTCAACTTGTAATCAAAGTTATTGCGTATAGCTGCCAAAAAATGGCACCAATGCAATTAGTGTTTTGTATGACTGAAGTGCTTAATTTTAGCACAAAATATGATGTGGAGTACCATTCTCGAATTTGTTTTGGTTTTTTCTAGTTTGGGTGCTGATAAAGCGCTGGCTATAGCCTCTGGCAATGTGTTTTCCCTTCCACAAGGGGCAGCCTTTCCCTTTTGTACAGCTGCTCCCACTTCCATCTCGTTATTACTCCAGACACACAAAACTTAGTGATATAGAATAGACAGAATATAAATTATCATATTTAAAAGTTTCATGCTGTTGTATGCTGAGTTCGACAAACACAAGGCCCATGATGGAAGCACAGAACATCTGGGGTCAATCTGAGGTGTACATACACAGCCTGTTAAACTGTCATCCTCGGGGAAGAAATCTAGGCTTGGGCGGAATTTAGGACATGGCAAACTCCTGCAGGGGAAGAGCTCATTAGCCAGGTTATAAATCTATCAGTTCATGGAAAGACAACCCATTATAATGTGCACATTATAATGGGTTGGTTTATAGATGCTGGTGCTTGGGACATCCAGGGGTGTGGTATTCAAATCAAGAAGGCTGTATTTTAATAATGTCTCACTGAAATTTGCATATACTCTCAATAAATAGCTGGACTGAGGGTTGCAAGGGCGGGCGTTGGTCGAAGAAGCGCACATGAAGTGGCTTCATTAAAACTACGCCTCCTACCAGCAGTAAAAGACAATCTCCCTGTGTTCGAGCCTTTGTTCGCAGTGTCTGAGCGAACATCTCTGACACTGAGGAATTAACCTTTTTCTGATGAAAGAAGAGAGTCTAAAGTCTCTTACGCTGCATTGAATATTTGTGTAGTCCTAAAACTTAATTGTCTGTGGGTCCTGGAATTTGTGTGACAATGACAAAAACCCTGGCATTGGAGGGGACACATTTTTGCACATATCGTCTGGCACGGAGTGAGTTAATGCTTTTCCCAGTTTGGTCCACTGTGTAAAATGGACGTAAACTCACCGGACGGGCCTTGCTGGTCACGACTTCCTCCTCATCGTCCTCTCGGTGGAACTTGCTGTCGAAGCTTCCGCTAGAGGAGGTCATGCCCAGGAGGTGGTCGGTGCTGTTCAGACTCCTGTAGCCACCGGGTCCACTGTTATGAACCGGCTGAAAGACAGACAGAATTGTGTTAAAACAGAGAACCTGGTGTCATGTACAGAAGTTGTTTGCCATATTGGCTCAAATATTTGTGTTTTTTTGCATTGAAAGAAGATTGAAAAACTGGGAGTCATCCTTTTTTTCTGACGCTTTGAAAAACCTGAGACTTCACTTTGATGGTTCATGTATTTATAGAAATTTTGTTGTTTTTGCACAATAAATTGGTTTGTTCACATTTCAAAAACCAGAAGCCATTGTGATTGCACTTTGGTTTACAGTTGTCCCTTGTTTATCGCAGTGAATGCCGACCGGGACCACCAGCAATAGACGAAAAACTGCGATGTAGCGAACCCTACATGGATTAGTAAATTTACATGTGCACAAAAACTATTTATGAGGCCAAATTTAGTGGAAGACAGTACAGGATATGCATAAAGAAGCACAGAAAATGTTTGTAGTTTGTAGTAAACAGTCCACTTTCAACATATAGTATATAAAGCATAATGTTTACAGGTACACTACTGTATAAGTTAAGTTTCAGAAGGAGTCGACGGTCCTGCAGAAGGTTCGGATGTCGATTTACGACGGGTGAGGAACATGTATGTAATAGGTAATTGGCCACACTCTGGCTTCTTCATCTTCTTAGGCCTTCTCCTCTTCCCCATTATTCGGCAATGTCATCTCAATGAGGTCCTCATCCGTTAGAGGCTCCGAATAGACACTCAATAAGCGTGTCAACATCCTCCAATGTCATGTCCGAGAACCCTTCAGTTTGATGTTTCTACTCGTAGCTTTTTCAACCCACTGTTGTTTTACAGTGCTGTACTGTAGTGACTTTCTCTGCCATTTGCCGCCTTTTTTTAAGTTCGACATAAATCTGCGATGCATCAAGCGCCGCGATAATCGAACTGCGAAGTAGCAAGGGATTACTGTACATATTTAAATGTTCAGATATTAAGACTTGAATGAGGCAAAATTAATATATTGTTAGAAGCTTTTATTTCAGATGTAGTGTCATTATTTTCTATTTAAAAATTAATTTGGTGTTCAAAAAGTATTTTTTTCAAACTTGAGTCGTGACAAAGAGGGTGTCGTCTTATACGTATTCGAGCCAATATGCTAACTTATTAGCTTTCCTACAGGAACGACAAATAATTTATGTATATGTAGAGGGGACCTATCATTGAGACTTGTGGAACGTCAGTAGTTTCACCACAATCTCAAGCAATTTTGACATTAAGGTAGTGCTCATTGTAAAAAAAAAAATCAGAGAGTCGTAAGCCTTGTGGAAGAGAATTAACGTTTCTCACCTGCAGAAGGAGCCTATGGATCTGCTCAGTGATCTCCTGAACGTCCGAGTCCACGGTCTTTGGCTCGGCTCCAGCAGTGACCGGGGCCATGAATACATCCTCATTTACAGGGCCCCTGGGAGACGGGGAAAAAAAAAAAAAAAAAA
Source organism: Hippocampus bargibanti (assembly GCF_051943395.1). Lineage (NCBI taxonomy): Eukaryota > Metazoa > Chordata > Actinopteri > Syngnathiformes > Syngnathidae > Hippocampus > Hippocampus bargibanti. The sequence goes on along the minus strand of NC_142744.1, from coordinate 14,660,065 downwards.
AAAAAAAATATGAAACAGATGAACAAATTGGTGACATATTTTATCAGTGATATAAGGTAACAAAATACAAATACTTTGTTTATATCCTTGGCAAAGAACAAGCAATGCATTTGTTTTCCACATTCCACACAATCAGCACAGTCATCCTACTTCCAGTTTCTCACCCCCAAAGAATCTGTACTACAACCTTGACATAATTGCAATCTTCAAAAGGCAAAAACTTACGTTCGCACTTTGTGTCTCCCGATCACAAAGGAGACCTTCCGACTCCAGGGGTTGACATAACTGGACCAGCTGGTATCCAGCATGACGTATTCACCGTTGCGGGCGCAGAATCGGATTGACGAGTGATCGAACGGCAGCCCGGCATACTGGAGGACTGATCGTGGAGAGGGCAACATCACATGAGTTTTTGGCAGATTTTACAAATTCAGATTAAATTCCATTTATTCACACACGGACAATCATACAAATACAGAAATACAAAAATAATGCAACAGGCCTGCTCTGCTGGCCTAAAATTATCTGAATCACAGACTACTGTGAATTATATTTAGTCCATGAACTCTTATTTAATAATTCCAAATTGTGTTTCAGTTTCCTTTCATTGCTTTTCACCAGTTGTGATGCTTCAAAGTGTGTGTTTTCATATTTAAGCATTTAACCCAGGGGTCGGGAACCTATGGCTCGCGAGCCATATATGGCTCTTTTGATGATTGCATATGGCTCGCCGATAAAACTAAAATATGTATTTACTTTTTCGTTTCGTCGTTTTTTTTTCGCCGTTCATTTCCTGTTGGCGCTGCAGTTGGCAGAAAACACAATTTTGATTGGATGACACTGACCTAGAATGGCCGAAAGCGCCATGTTGATTGGATGATAGTGGCCGTCATGTTGAAACAGGTAAACGCCCCTTTAAATGAGCCCAACGAGTGCACTTCAGCGTGAATGCACCGGTGTGTGTGCGCGGGCGTCTGCGGAAGTCTTCAAGCCGGCTTTTCGATCACCGAATGCGGGCGTGCGCGGGGGAATCTCGGCCTGTTCCTTTTGAAATATTTTCAAAGTGTTTGAGCTCCAGCAAGACGGCGAGGAGAGAAACTATTCTGATTCTAATTTGCAATGAAACAATACCATCGATGAAATAGTCGAATGTCAGTGACATTTTAACAAGCCCCATGTTAACGTTAGCATCGACATACTTCTGCGAGAAGTCGATTGCAGATAGCAAGTGTGGACGCTTCTGAGCAGTGTGCAGGCTAACTAGCAATAACTTCGCCTCTGGACCGGCAAATTGAATTTCATTCCGATCGTTTTCCTGGAATTTTACCAAACACGAGGAACGGAAAACCATTCATGTTAACGGTGAGTACTATCACAAAGTTATTTTAAATAATGCATTCTGATATTTTGTTGAAAAGTGTCCGCGCGCGCATGCGTGTGCGCGAGCGTTTGTATGTGCGCGAGCGTACGCGAGCGTTTGTATGTGCGCGCGCGTGCGTGTGGCTCTCGCTGAAAAACATTTCTAAATATTTTACTTTTATGGCTCTCTTAGTCAAAAAGGTTCCCGACCCCTGATTTAACCAATCACATTTCAGTCATCATTTGTTACTAGGGTCAGAAATGTACTTGGACGCCTTCAAAATCAGTTCTGCGGGCTCTGCGGTGTCGATGAAACTGTTGTTTTAACCAATCAGATTTCGAATTGGCAAGCCAAGTCAGAGTTTTCGCAAACTATGATTGGCTAGTCACTCGCCACTAGTATATGCCACTAGTGATAAGAGCATACTGGCCAGAGCTCGCACACTATACCTGTAGCGAGCTGCATCAGCAAATAATTTTTTATGTTGATTTAATAGCGGTTTTGTCAACCCACAACGGCTGAAGGAGGAGAATAAATGGATTTGGTTGCAGATACGTATACTGTTAAAGCCATTTTCAAGACGGATGGATGGACATCATTAAGAAAGGTTGGACAACTCCGAAGCTAGCAAAAATACCAAATAACATTTCAATTTCATGACGTTATCGTGAATCCACGTTCATAGTAATAATTCAAACAGTTTAAAGACAGTATTTCTTAAGTTTCTTCAAGTCACAAGTTATTTAATGGGCAATGGCCCCATCTAGTGAACATGTAAAATCATACCACACTCGCAGCTGTGGATTGATTTAGACGTAGCACTACTGAAGGCCTAGGGGTGACATGCACGGCCCGACACTGTGCTACTGTAATATTAGTGGAATTGGTCCAAATTCAAAGAATATATTTTTTGACAGTGATGAATCATGACATCATGTTGGCAGTGTATGAAAGCGTTTCATTTGTTTTTAATGAATTAAGTCCTTACTCTTTCTGTGAATGGCCAGCATGATGGGTCTGTCGTTCGGATGCAAGTGGAGGAGAACCGATGTGCCAATCAGATCCTGGGGAAGGTAACCCAGGAGAGGAACAGCTCTGAAATAAACATGCACAGCACATGATGTAGACTTAAAACATACTCACGAGCTCCCATGAGACGGCATCAATGTCTATAAAAGTCAATATTGTTTGCCTCCGTGTGGCGGGGTTGACAAAAATCACCTGTCCCCGAATGTTAACAGAGACTACTGGATACAAAATGTATGGGTGCGTCAAACAAAAAAATGGTTCAAGTCATCCTCTCTGATCAAATCCAGAGATAAAATTTCCAACGTTTCCTATTCTACAGTAAAATCGAATCGGAACAGATAATAAATGTCCAACTTACCGTTCATCCACATCTTGGAACACGCAACTTGGAGAATGAGTGGTGGTGAAGACGCGCTTATCTGTCGGAATCCTGGGTGCTACGGAAAACATGGTGACAGTTATTGCGCAGTACAGACTTTGATAAGCAACACTAAACTATATTAGTAACTCTCATATTCATTCACTCCAAAGAATTTGTAATGTTTCTCTCTCTCATCCACTTCCAGTGTGTGTGCTGGGATGTTCATTTTTTTGTCCAGTCATATTCCAGTGCTGTCATTTCAAGGTAATCAGCCCTTCAGAATCAATAGTGGGCCACAATGTAATGTAATGTAAATTTCTCCACTGCGAGACTAATGCATGTAAACCCAATCAAATCCAATTTCAAAATGTGTGCACTTCTATCAAGGTCCTTACCATCATAACCCGAGTGAACCCTCTCAGCCAGGAGGAGGCAGCAGAACTGGTCCTCGGTGTGTGCTGCCACTTGGACCTTCATCAGGTACGGAGTCATTCGGAAGGGATAGTACTGCTGGTCGCCTTTACACTCTTTACCTCCACTGGGCCAACACATTAAAAAAGGAGGGTGGGGTTCGAAGAGACCAATTTAAGCAAAGATCAAGCTTAACAGCTGTTGTTAGTCAATGCTGGTTGTAAAATGATTTAAAAATATATATTTTATGTTATTGTATTATTGATGTTATTTATGTGTTTATTTATACATACATTTATTTAGGTATGTATGTGTGTATGTGTGTGTGCATGTATGTGTGCCTCGACTGGGATCACCACCTTATCGTGGTGAGGCACTTTGCGGGTCTCAATGACCCCGAGAGCTACGTCGGCCTGAGTCTTGCACTCCTGTCAGGGTCACCCAAGCCGAACAGGTCGAATGGTAGAGGCCAGACAAAGAGTGATCCCAAACACGCACCTGGGGATAGGCGTAAGCGGAGTCCAACAAACCGGACTACCGGTAGCCCCCTGCAACTCCTGCCAGAAAATGGTCGTCATGAGAATCCTCATGCCACCAGAAACTCACCTGGTAAGAGTGAAGATGGTGGGAGTGTGGACTGTGCACCCACACCCTCACCTTAATCTCTACCTTTGCGCAAGCTGCTTGATGACCTGGCGCATTCTCTTGGCACCAACTCTGGATGCCAACCACATTGTCAAGGACGAGTTCTACAGAGCTCTGGACACCATCCTGCAGAAAACTCCGGCCACGGATAAGCTCCTCATCATGGGAGATTTCAATGCTTGGGTGGGCATGGAACACCTTGTGTGGAAGTTATTGTCCAGTTATTGGCCTCTCCCTCTGTGCAGAGCATCACCTGGTCATTACTAACACCATCTTCCAAATGAAAGAAAGGTTCAAGACCACTTGGCAGCATCACCGCTCCAAACATTGGCACCTCCTGGACTATTGTCAGTCAGAAGGACATACAGGATGTCCTTATCACCCGTGTCAGATCCAAACTCCTTACACGCATATATCCCCGTCGTCCAAGGACAGCTCCCAATGGAAAGCTCTGCTGCACAGCACTGACCGACCCCACCAACAAAACCCACCTTCAACGTCTCCTTGCCAAAAAACTCGACAAGATCCCAGAGGACCCGGTCGACTGGCAAGCTCTGTGTCAGGCTATTTACAGCACAGCCTGAGAAGTGCTTGGACAGTCTAGGAGAAGACACCAGGATTGGTTCGATTCAAACTCTGATGAAATACAGTCCATTCTAAAAGCAAAACATGAGGCCCACAAAGCTCTCCTGTCCTGTCCCACATCTCACACCCGGAAAGCAATCTTTACCGAAGCAAGGGCAGCAACCCAGCGGGCACTCCGTGTCATGGAGGACACCTGGTGGTTGCAAAAGGCACATGAGATCCAATATCTGGCAGACTGTAATAACACCCAGGGTTTCTACAATGCCATCCAAGAACTGTATGGACCTAGAAAGCGAACGCATGCTCCAGTGCAATCTGCTGATGGCTCTGCGCTCCTTAAAGACCGCTATGAGATCCTTGCACCATTTTAAAACTCTTCTCAACACCACCAACCCCGTCAACTCAGAAATTCTGGACAATCTTCCAGATCTGCCGCCAATCACGAGCCTCGACACCCCACCATCTTTCTCGGAGACCAGGCAAGCCATCATGAGCCTTAAGAACAACAAAAGTGCTGGACCTGATGGCATCCCTGCGGAAGTTTACAAACACGGAAGTTATCTCCTCACGCGCTGTCTGCACATCCTTATACATAACATCTGGGAACACGGGAAGCTCCCAGAGGACTGGAAGGACGCCAACATCATTGTAGTCTAAAAAAAAGGAAGGGGACATAACAGCCTGTGGGAATAGCCGAGGAATCTCTCTACTCTCCACCGCAGGGAACATTTTGGCCAAAGTCATGCTCAGTAGGCTGGTCAAGCATCTCTCAGAGTCTGTGCTTCCAGAAACAGTGTGGTTTCCGGAAGACAAGATCCGCCACAGATATGATTTTTGTATTAAAGCAGCTTATGGGGAAGAGTAGAGAACATCGCTGGGACCTCTACATAGCCTTCATAGATCTCAACAAAGCATTTGACACTGTCAATCGTGAGTTTCTATGGAAATACCTCTCCAAACCTGGGGTACCACCGAAGTTTCTTTGCATCCTCCAGCAGCTGCATGACGGGATGCAAGCCAGAATACTCTTCGGAGAGCTCCAGTCAAAGCTCTTCGGGGTGAATGCTGGGGTGAAGCAGGGTTGTGTCTTGGCTCCAGTGCCCTTTAATATCCTCCTCTCTGCCGTCACGTGCCTATTTCACAAAGGCATCGGACATGAAGATGGCATCCGGGTGGAGTACCGCCTCGATGGAAACCTCTTCAACATCAGACGGCTCCAGGCCCACACAAAGACAAATATTTGCCACATCTGCGAACTTCAGTATGCTGATGACTGTGCTGTACTAGCTCACAGCTCAGAATATATGCAGCATGCTCTCAACACCATTTCTAGCTTGTACCCTTTTGGTCTCCAGATCAACATAAAAAAAACAGAGCTCATGTTCCAACCTGTGTCTCCAACTGCCACACCACCCAGCCTTCACATCAATGGCATTTCACTAAATACAGTGGATCATTTTACCTATCTTGGCTCCACTTTATCTTCCAATTGCTCCCTTGACATTGAAGTACACAAACGTATAAATAAAGCCTCGTCATCATTTGGTCGTTTACGCAGCAGAGTCTTTACGAACCGAAACCTGAGAATTGGAACCAAGATTGCCGTATACAACGCAGTATGTCTGTCCACTCTCCTCTATGGGGCAGAAACATGGACCACATACCGCCGGCACATTAATCCCCTTGAGGCCTTCCACATCCGGAGCCTGCAGAAGATCCTTGGCCTGTCCTGGGAAGATCGAGTTCCCCACTCAGACATCCTTCAGCGCACAAATTTCATCCGCATGGAAGCGACAGTTGCAAAGAAACACCTTCGGTGGATTGGACACACCATCCGCATGCCCGATCACCGCCTGCCCCGCCAAGTCCTCTATGGACAGCTGAAAGACGCGAAGCGCTCTGCAGGGGGGCAAAAGCGACGCCTCAAGGACTACACCAGGGACCTCCTCAAACGCACCAACATCAACATCACGCAGCTCGAAACTGTGGCCTCAAACCTACAAACCTGGCAGACCACTTGTGCCAGGATAGTCTCTGAAAGACATCATATCCACATAGACAGACAATTAGAGAGACACATTCAACGGCACCAGCGGGCGGCTGGTACCCCCCTGGCATCCGGCTTCCCATGTTCCACCTGCGGACGTGTCTGCGGCTCAAGGATTGGGCTCTATGCCATGAGAACTGGCACCAGCGACACCGTCGCTAACCCCCCCTCCCGCCCCAACATCCCCTCCCTGGGAGCAAGCGTCATCATCACCTATGATGAACAGCTGAAAGGTAAAGGTATGTATGTATGTGTGTGTGTATGTGTTTGTTTTTAAATATACAAGTCTTCTAAATTTACCTCTGTGTGGCCTGCATAAATATAAAAAATCTGGTAAATAATAATCACATATTGGATTTCTCACATTAAAACATCAGCGCTGATCACCGATTAGCTGTAACGTGCATATGATGTCAACCCCGTTCCCCCAAAAAACTTCCTCAGTAGAACAAATGCATGAATAAAATTCACGAGCAGCAGATGGTCTGATCGCGAGTAGGCGCCCACCCACCTGATACGGCAGAAGAAGGACTTATCCGACATGCAGTCAGGCGGCAAAGACTCTGCAATGGGAAATGTTTTCATTCAGCCACCGTCTCACATGGACATTTATATGGATAAATGTGTTTTGTTCATTTATTTTTTACAATTAATCATTTATGAATGAATTAATGATAAAGAAAATGTTAGAAGAAACTGCTGAGAGATGCATCCGTGCATCACATCCACATAGTGGTGTTTGTGTATGAAGTGCTGCGTCCACAAGTGAAAACTATTCTGTTGTCCTTAAAGCTGAACCCCCCCTGACAATCATGTCATCAAAACATTGCTCCTACCAGCCCCAGTGCACATGCTCCAGGAGGGCAGTCGGTATGGCGTGGTGAAGCTGAAGAAGACGCTGACATCCTGCGGGATGAGGAACTCCACAAATTTGCTGTTGTTGAACACGTCCCTTTTGCAGTTCAGGATAGAGGCAGCCTGGTCGGAGATGTAGACAATCTTTCCTGTGATAAGTGACACGGCCACTGCAAAAATGTCCTGTAAAAAGGGGACCAAAACGACACATTAATTCGTTCACATGTTTTTTTTTTTTTTTTTTTTTTTTTTGCCGCACCATATTTTAGTTTATCTTAACAGTTACCACAGCTTCTCCGTTTTCTCCTCCTTTCTCTCCTAGTCTGCCCCATGATTAGTAAGAGCGAGTGGTTAGCACTCCGACTTCACAGTGCAGAGGTTGTGAGTTCTAATCCCACTGCGGCTTCCCTGTGTGGAGTTTGCAAGTTCTCCCCAGGCCCACGTGGGTTTCCTCTGGGTCCTCTGGTTTCCTCCCACATTCCAAAAACATGCATGGCAGGCTGATTGTCCACTCCGTGGGTGTGAATGTGAGAGTGACTCTGGTTGTTCGTCTCTGTGTGCACTGTGATTGGTTGGACTCCAATTCAAGCTGTTCCTCGCCTAGTGCCCCCCACCCCCACCACGACCCTAGTAAGGATAAAGTGGTCTGGGAAATGGATGGAAGCAGATGCAAAAATGTCATCAACATGCTTTATCGCGATCGGTCCGCGGAGTCCAAATTGATACCATAGGCTAAATTTATACCATCGGGCACATATACCGCACTCTAACCTCCACCTTTTGAGTATGACACCTCAAATTTGGCATGCCTATCTGGACCCATTGAAGTTCATTTTGGCATTTGAAATAAATTCATTAATAATTATTAACTCATTCACTGCCATCCCCAAATTTATTTTGGAATTGAAAATATGACGTGGAGCACCATTCCCAAAATTGTTCGGGTTTTGTTTTTTTCTTGCGGACTCACATAACTTTGGAATTAACTCGTTTTTTCTGATGAAAGAAGAGAGTCTAAGGTTTCTTACGCTGCATTGAATGTTTATGTACTCTAAACCTCAATATTCTGTGGGTCCTGAAATTTGAGTGAAAATTACAAAAACCCTTGCACTGAAGTGGACAAATTTTTTGCACGTCTGGCAGTGAATGAGTTAAAAAAAAATCAGTTTTCCCAATGCACAGTTCTTGTGCATCAAAACCCTTTGAAAATATAAGTAGTGGTGTTTCGACTCTGGGATGAACAATTGACCAAATGTGATCTTTCTTCTTTGGACAATAAATCAGCAACTTACATTGTTTTTGATAGTGTATTCTGATGTAATGCTGTCGATCTCGTCAATGGTGTACGATGATACATCCAGGCTGGAAGGTTGACTATCATTGGTCATCAGCAATTGATAATACTCCTCATTGGCTGCAAGCAAAATTCAACATTGACGGTAAGTCTGATGACAAATATAGAAAAAGATTCAGTTGCTTTTACCTTCCACCTGCTTGACGCAGCGCAAAGCATACTTGAGCGTGTTCAATGTGGAGGAGTTGCTGCCTTGCCTCTTCCCGGCAGGGAGGTACAGCTTCAGCTCTTTCAGGGTCTTTAGCACTTCCTTTTGATTCTTGGCTTTCGCTGATTCCTGACTACTGCAAATGGCACAAGGACCATTCCCACTAGGTCAGTTATGCTAAAAAATACTAAACAAATCAAACCCCCAAAAAGAGGGGCCATTTTAGGAAGCCCGGTTCACGCCTCTGTGGATTGCTTACCTGCAACCACTGGTGGAAGGGTTGTCTTGCTCGGAGCTCAGCAAACTGAAGGCATTTGAACTACTGGGGGGTGATGGACTGTGGGATTTTGAGCTGTGGGGGGACAGAGAAGGAAATATACCAATATACCAATATACCTTTTATTACCAGGTGATAAAATATAGAAAGATTATCATACCTCAATACAATATGATACAGTTTTATGGATATCGCGATTCCACAAAAGCTAGAGCTGTAACTACAAATATTTTGTTCCATGTTCTGGTTAGGCAAGATATAAAGAAGAAAAAAGAAATTCAATCATTTTTAACAGGTTGCACATCACGTCAGCAAAGATTCCGTTTGAGGAAATAAGGACAAGCCAACATGCCAACAGTCCGGCCCGGGGTCCAACTGGGACGCGTGGTCAATTGTCATGTGGCCCGCTGCCTCCATCATAAAATCAATGTGTGGCACCGTATGTCAAATTAATACATTGGGCAGTAGCGCTGTTACCTGCATGTGCTAAGTGCTACCATCTAGAGGCTCAAGTAGGAACAGCAAAATTGAAAATGAGTCTTATTGTGCAGGTCCCAAAATAGAGAGGGTTGTGTCAGTAAGGTCATCTGACGTAAAAGCTTGGCCAAAACAAACATGCGGATCAAACCTATAAAGATGGCGGACACTGATTCGCTGTGAAGACCCCTTGAAGGGAAAAGCCGGAAGGAAAAGAAGACTGAATGAGACCTCCAATTTTTCTAAAATGGCAATTTTCATTTTTTTTCCACATTTTCTAAAATGGTGGCAATAAACAAAATAACAATTACTTCTGTTCAACTGTTACAAAAAAACGTTAGTGTTAAAAAAGTGAAGTTAAGTGAATATCCAATTTCCAATGTCAATTCAATGTTGACATGAATGTTTCAAATAAAAAAGTAAATGTGAAACAGAACGACTCCCTGAAATGTATTTAAATGAATTGGTGTTATATGGAAAGAACATCTGCTAAGATTGTCCCCTCTACATTTACAGTATAACCAGACAATAAAACAATAAATATTTATTTATATAGCGCTTTAACAGCTGAAGCTGTAACAAAGCACTTAACATGAGTAAACTGTGGGTACAGTTTGAGAGAACGGGTAAGTAAACAGAGAGAACAGATTATAATGGTTATGTTAATTCTCTTGTAGTTTAAAACCAGTGGGGCACCATCCAAACCATTGTTAAAATCTGTGAAGCTGAAAACACCAAATCTGGCCCCCTTTGCAAAATATTTGACACCCCACGGCTAATAGTCGTGACTCTCAAATCATCTCAATTTGATATCTCAAAGTCGTGTTTGTTCCATGTTGACGCTTCAATGATGCTTTCTGGCACATTCATCTGCATGCATGTGTCGTTCAAAATCGGATTTGCCCGATTTTTACTGAAAAAAAAAAAAAAAAATGGCACAAAAACTACTGGTATACAGACCGGAAATAAAAATATAATAAAACCTTTCTTTAAATGAACGGATTGAATAGTTTTATATACTGTAGTATTCGTATTTTGGCCAAGTGTCTTTTACATTTCGGTGTTTGACCGTTTGTTCTGTTAAATAAATATCTGAAAATGCATGGCCGACTGTGGCTCTCCTTGCCCACATGCGAGGGCATTATTGTATCTTGGTTGATCCAGTGTTTTTTGTTTTTAGTTTTGTTTGTAACAAGAAATGTAGTTTGAACGTCATTGTGCCTGAAGCCAACTCGCACCGCCAAACAAAAAAACAATAAACAAATAAAAAAATCCCCCCCAAAATAAAGGACTGAAAAACAGCTTGTCGTCTTAAATCATTAATTCTTTGCCCGTCTATGGATTTTGCCTTGTGCACGAAAGACTGTTCAAAGAAACTTGCCTCCAATGTAGACGACACCTTCTCTCACATTGAGCAGCAGATGTTTCTTTTTGTATTCACTCAACAAAAAGGATGATAATTTCTTTGACATTTTGGTATCTTTCATAATAGCCGCCAATCAGCCAGGTGAGGAAAAGCCTCCAGAGGAGCCCTGTAGGAGGTCTTACATAACAATGAGCAAAAATGGACGCGGTGGATCTTGCAGTTCGCCATGTGGTTAAGTTTGACCTGGAAAAAAAGACCCGCCGCTGTTGACGCCTTGTGGAAAATGAGTAGGGGTGGGGGGTAAACAAGGGGAATGGGCCACATGTGGCGTTAAGAGAGGTGCCGAGAAAGGATGCGGTGCTCTTCAATCGTCAGCAGCTCCTTGGGGGACACGCTTCACTAGCTGGCTCCGCGGGGAAGGCGGAGAATTGGGAGGATGAGTGCAACTTTTAAACACGGCCCACATGAAAAGCCATTCGGATGACACTCATTGCGATGTAATGGCTGTTCGAGTGGGATATGGAGGGCGAGATATAGAGAGATGGATTGATAATGAAGGATAACAAGAGCCATCACGACAGCGGGCTAATTGCACACTTCATCGACATACTCTGTCCTGTAGGGGTGCAACTCACGGTTATATGAAATCAATAGCTCGTCAATTGAATTTTGTCAATTAATTGCTGAATTAGATTTCTTAAAAAATGCTCAATGTACATCTCTTCATTAAAAAAAAGACAAATAGTTCAGAAAATGCACATATTAATTATGGATGAGTTACTGGTCTGGACCATGGTTGACGCTGTCTGTCTCTCTCTGTGCCTCTCTGTGTCTCTCTCCCTCTCAAAATAAAAGTAGATGTTTGCAAATGTTTGTATTTGTATTGAATCAAAATTAACAAATGTGTTTTCATTCCACAAAACTGAGTATACTTATGTCGAGAGGCTTCGAAGGTTTCGAAATGATGAATCGATCGTCAAAAAATATAATCAATGCATTTTTCCATCTCACTCTCTGTAAATAAAGACAATGACATTTTGTGCGACACTCACCAAAATCTAATTAAAACACATTGTGATGAAATCTAACTGTCAAAATTCAAAATACTAGATCACTACTAAAAAACTGCACAGGTTTAACCTGAGTAAAAAAAAGACCGGGAGAGTATGTGTGCATTGGTTGGCATTAACCCACAAGCCTAACGAGGACCCGGTAAACCCAAAATGGACTCTCAGACGCTGACACATCACAACACAGGTGTACTTAAATAGCAGACTAATCCGGCTAAGAATAGAGCAGCGCTGCTACAAATTGCAACCTTTGGACAGAGGAAAGCTTCAAAAATACAATCTCTGGTTTTAGAGTGGACAGGCCCAACGTGTACTAAGCTTTGACAGGAGGCTAATTGGTCTGCATTGCATCATCGTAGACTTGAGAGCTTTGGTTTCTGTCTGCTTGAATAGTCCTCTGGCTGTGGGGCACAAATTGATGTGTTTTCTTTGTAGTTAGAAGTGGGAGATATGTGTACACGCTGTATTTATGTTCCAAATTGGTGATAGCCAATAGTGGGCTGAAGTGCATTGGTGTGGCGCGGGAAATGAAGTCCACCCATTCTCACATTGAAATAAATAAATTGGCAATAATAATAATAAAAAAGCAATTTCTGAGTTTTCAGTATGAATGACTGAAATTAAAAAGCTGAATAAGAATTAACCAATATTAAGTCATTCACTGCCAGACATGTGCAAAAATTGTGTCCACTCCAGTGCCAGGGTTTTTGTCGTTATCACTCAAATTACAGGACCCACAGAATATTGAGTATTAGAAGTATATAAAAATTCAATTCAGCGTAAGAAACCTTAGACTCTCTTCTTTCAGCAGAAAAAAAGTTAATTCCCAGGTTATAATGAGTCTGGTGTTATCTGAGCTTGAAATGGGGGTGGCTGCACAAAAGGCAAATGCTGCCCCTCGTGAAGGGGAAAACATTGCCACAGGTCAGACCAGCACCGAACAACAACTTTATCGGCACCCCCTGCAAGAAAAACCAAAACCTGAACAAACAAATTTGGGAATGGCGCTCCACATCATATTTTCATTTCCTGAATAAATTTGTGAATGGCAGTGAATGAGTTAATGTGCACGCAAACTTACAGATTTAATACAATGACTCAAATGTCTTTTTTTGTTACAGTGGTTTACAATGATATCAATGGTTCACGATCTAGTCTGAACGATTTAGTAGAAGGGAATTGCATGAGGTCAGGGTGTCAATGCGACCCAAAGCTACGAGGCCAATTCGTGACAAATATAGAAACCAAATCTAATTTGGGGGAGAAAGGCTGATTTGTTTGAAATTAATCCTTTGCCTACTACGCTTACTGTATTTTAATGATGGTGGTGATTATTGGACATGCCAAGTACTTTCCAAGGTGCTAATTGGTGGAAAAAGTCTGAGAAGTATACTATTACGAGTATTTTATAACACTCCCTGCCTGGACATCAAAATGTTGGAGTGAGAGGCGAGGTAGACGAATGTGCATCAGTGTTCAATCCGCCCGGTGACACACTCAAACAAACAATGCATCGCCATGGTGATGATCACCAAGTTAAAAAATCATGACACAGCCCCTCTGGTGTTGGAACAAAGCCAAATGGCTGGTTTGCCGATTGACATCATCAAGCCAGACTTCCCTTTGGGAGCAGACTTTTTTTAAATGTTTTAAATTCCTAACAGTCCAGATGAATTACGGCCGCCTCCTGTCAGGAGTGAATCACAGAAGTACTGGTTTTGACGTCACACGGCAGATACATTTCAGCCATTTTACAGACTTTTGGAAATATCCTATGATGGTGATGCATGTTGTGGGCCGTGCAGAACTTGAAACGATATTTTGCTTTTTGTATAGTGGCACCTGAAAGAGTGAAGTTATAAAAATATCGGATTATTGGCATTTCAATTGAGCTATTTGCGCTAACAGCACTTCTACTTACAAAAGTATTTTCAAGTTACAAAACATCTCAACCGGAAAATATTGCCTCTTGTTATCAGAGAAATTTCAAGATATGAAAAGTAAGAATATATGATGGGCTGCTACTCACAGCCCTGAGTTTCCAGAACACAACATACCAATAGCTGCTCTGCCATTGGCTACGACCAAGCATCATCCTGGTATCCCATTCTCGAAGAGGACGCTCGACCGTATGCGTCCTCTTCATTCGGCTATGAGGCGTTCTGATTGTTTTACGTACCGGTAAATATGAATCACCCTGAACAAGTTTTCACTAAATGGCTCACGATATTCATGTTTGCCTTGGACATTTTCAAAGGATTGTCAGAAGCCGACAAAAGCAAATGTCCTTGGATCAGTTCTTTATCGTATGCTATATATATATATATATATATATATAAAAAAAAAACAACAACAACACATCTGAGAGAGTACATGAACTGAAAATGATGACGCATTTAAATCTATGCACAACTCTCATTTATTGTGCAATATTCTCATAGTAACAAGTGTTTGTTGCATAGTGTTGATGTATTTTATGCTTTAGGAAACATTTATGTCTGAATTTCGGGGGGAGATTGGAACAAATTAGGGGAATTACATGGAAAACGCGTTTCCACTTACCAGTACAAACATTTATAGTAAAAAAGTTTCTTCCAGAACCAAGTTATTTCAGAAGTAATCTTTCTCATGTTTCTCCTCGCCTTTAACCCATTGACTGACTTGACCGATTTTTTTTGGGAATTAAAAAGCATGACGTGGCGTGCCATTCCTGAATTTGTTCAGCGCTGGTCAGACCCATCGCAATGTTTTTCCCTCCCACGAGGCGGCAGCATTTGCCTTTTGCAAAGCTCTGCCCATTTTAAACTCTGATAACACCAGACCCATATAACTTAGGAATTAACTCTTTTTTTTCTGATGAAAGAAGAGAGTCAAAGGTTTCTTATGCTGCATTAAATGTTTATGTAGTCCTGAAACTCAATATTCTGTGGGTCCTGCAATTTGAGTGAAAATGACAAAAACCCTGGCACTGGAGTGGACACATTTTTTCACATCGTCTGGCAGTGACTGACTTAAATGGAAACATCCCGAAGCAAATACCTCTTGTTGCTTCCAGAAGACTCCAGTAAAGCGGAATCTTTGCTGTTACTGTTGGAGCTGCCCATCGACTCGCGACCGTTGCTCTCATGGCCATGGCTCTCATTGCCGTGCGACTCGTTCCCGCTGCCGCTGGACCCGCTGCTCTTCATCTCCACGTCCTCCTCCGTGAGCAAGAAGGAACGAGAACTCTTTCGAAGCTTGCGTTGCCCGGCAGAAGGAGGTTCATGGCCGCTGCTGTCGCTGCCCTCTGACGGCAAGCCGAGCTCAGGCCCGCCTTGGGTGTAGCTGCTCATCCGTTGCAGCTGGGCCATGGAGTCGCGGCCGGAGGCCACCCTCGGCACTGAGCCGCACGATGTGGCCGCTCGGCAGCTCGAAGCGCCACCTTGGTCTTCCGGTACTGAAAAGCAACAGTGCTTGGAGTCTGAATCTTCAGACATCGGGAGGATGAGCTGACTTCGGATCGTTGCTGTTGTAGTTGAGAAGATGGAACGCTATCACCCCATCATCAGTCAAGTTGTCAGAAGGATGAAACAGGGTTGATCTGTCAAGAAAAGAATAAACATTCAATGAAACACGCAGTACCGATTAGATTAGATTACATTAGATTAGATGCCGACTTTGTACCGATCTGTCATGGTGAAGAAGAAGGAGCTGAGCCAAAAGGTGAAGCTCTCAATTTACCGCTCGATCTACGTCCCAACCCTCATCTATGGTCACAGGCTAATGGGTCATGACCGAAAGATACTCAGATACAAGCGGCCGAAATAAACTTTCTCTGTAGAGTACCCGGGCTCTCCCTTAGAGATAAGGTGAGAAGTTCGGTCAACCTCCACATTGAGAGGAGCGAGATGAAGTGGCTTGGGCATATGGTTAAGACGCCTCCTGCACACCTCCCTGGTGTGGTGTTCCGGGCATGCCCCACTGGCAAAAGACCCCGGGTACGACCCAGGACATGCTGGAGAGACCATGTCATCCAGCTGGCTTGGGAACGCCTCAGGATCTGCCAGGAAGTGCTGGAAGAAGTGGCTGGGGAGTCTGTCTTTCCCTAATTAAGCTGCTGCCCCCACGACCCCACCTCGGATAAGCGTTAGATAATGGATGGATAGATTAGATTAGATTAAAGCTTTATTAATCTCACAGTGGAAAACGACCCTGTTATTTGAAGCAGCACAACTTGATACGTGTTGAAAACAACGTGACAACAAATCTGTCACCACACTTCGATGCTACTAAACTACTGTAATGTTGTAAAAGTCCACCTCCTCCCTCACTCTCTTTGATTTGAGTTTGATGCCTTAACATTCGATTACACGAGCCTGCTTAATGATGCAACTGCGGGAGGCCTCAAAAAACAAGCCTGAATTTAGACATGTATGGATCTCCAAAGCCAGCATCCATTTTACAGACATGAAAAGCTCAACAAATGGCAGGGTTCACTTCTGACCTGGAAAAAAAACACTCTGCAGGTGCTTCTCTGATCTACGGTGAAAAGGTGAGCAGGTTCAAACTGTGTAGCCTTTTAAATCTGAGACCCCCTGACCCTTTCAAAAGGATCATCTATCACATGAAACACTAAACATTTACTTGAATGCCATGTTAGGTTGCAGTGGCGGGTTGTTGTTGTTGTTGTTTTGCGGCATTGAAGCACTGAGGCTAGAAAATATGACACACTGTACGTAAAATGATCAAATGGTCTGCTTTACTGTATAACCACACTGCAGATCTTGCCAAGAAGATTCTTTGGGAAACTGAATGGACGCATTTTGCAATTTTAGCAGTTAAAAAAAATATATACAGTTTGGAGGAAAAAGTGGGTGGTCTCTATACCTA
Source organism: Hippocampus bargibanti (assembly GCF_051943395.1). Lineage (NCBI taxonomy): Eukaryota > Metazoa > Chordata > Actinopteri > Syngnathiformes > Syngnathidae > Hippocampus > Hippocampus bargibanti. The sequence goes on along the minus strand of NC_142744.1, from coordinate 14,643,211 downwards.
AAGTGAAAAAAACAAACAAAAAAAACATTTTCCGGTGTATAAGGTGCGCCCCAATGAATGGTGTATTTTCCAACCTTTTCCATATACAGTATAAGGCACATCAGACTATAAGGCACACCTTCAATGAATGAAAAAAAAACATTTCTAAAAATATAAACGTTTTATAAGGCGATACAGTAGAGGCTGGGGTTACGGACCACTTCTTCTACATGGGGAAAAGGAGTCTGTGGCTGCTGACAGTAGTTGCGAGACCTGTTGTGGCTCAATATGACTTGACTTATTAGGCATACCTCTGTATAAGCCGGAGGGTCATCTTTTGAAGAAAATCAAGGCCTTTTGGTGCGCCTTATACAGCGGAAAATACGGTACCCATCTTTGTTTCCACTTTAATTAATAAACATGTTTGAAATTATTTCTTTTAAACATTTACATATGGTGTGGAAAAATAGAATCGTATCGCTTCTGAGAAACTCATTTATATCAACACAGTGATATTCTGACTTGGCATATCAATGGACTGTTTCCACTTTTGACTAAAGATTAGCTCAGACCATCTGGGAGGCTCGCTCATTCGTATGCATATTCATTCGGCAGTATTAACTAACATTGTCTTCTTGACATGTTCCATTTTGAGAGAGATGCAAGCAAATTGTATTTACTACATTGCACCCTGCACACGGTGTTGAAACTCTGTTCCAGGTGGAGCAAAGCAGCCCCAGAAAACAATTAAGAGCAAGCTTTCTGATGCCGAACAGCACAGCTCTCCCCTTGACGGTCTTAACATTTAATTTGACTGAGAATATCTCATCTCATTTTCCGTACCGCTTATTTCTCATTAGGGTCGCGGGGGTTGCTGGAGCCTATCTCAGCTGTCTTCGGGCACGAGGCGGGGGACACCCTGAATTGGTTGCCAGCCAATCGCACGGCACACAAAGACGTACAACAGTCACTCTCACACTCACACCTAGGGACAATTTGGAGTGGTCAATCTGCCTGCCATGCATGTTTTTGGAGTGTGGGAGGAAACCGGAGGACCCGGAGAAAACCCACGCGGGTCCGGGGAGAACATGCAAACTCCACACAGGGAGGCCGGACCGGGACGCGAACCGGCGACCTCTGCACTGTGCAGCTGGTGTGCTAACCACTCGACTACCGGGCCGCCCTGACTGAGAATATATATATATATATATATATATATATATATATATATATATTTTTGTTCTTTTGACTTCAAGACGGCGCCGCAGGAGTGGCTGCCTTTCCAGCAGCTCATGTATTTTGTTTTTCTACTCTCATTCCTTTCATCACTATGCTGCTGTGAAATGTAAATTTCTCCACTGTGAGACTAATAAAGGCATATCCAATCCAATCCAATCCAATCCAAAATTAAACCCTTTATGTATTTCACAGTGGGTACAGTATTCTTCGTTTTATCCTTTAAGGCAGGGGTGTCAGTCATTTTTTGCCGCGGGCCACAATGTAGTTATGATTTCCTCTCGAGGGCCGTTATGAATTTGGGGAACCCATTAGAATGTTTAAATCCCTTCAAATATTACATATAGAGCACACAGCAAATTAATGAATAACTCGTTTTCAAATCTGAAGTGAAGAATAATGACTTTTATTGTGGTTGACATCCAAAAATATGACATTTTGGCTCAGATTTTAGCAATCATCATGGAATTTAACAAGTTTGATTTGCTTTCGCGGGCCGGATTTGGCCCGCGGGCCTTGACTTTGACTTGCTTTAAGGCATTTCATTGACCACTGTGGCTTTTGCTTTTCTTTCACAGAAACACACCAACGATTTAGCCAGCTACGTGCAAATAAACACAATACATGACAACACCTTGACATTAAAGTGCAGTTTAATACAATTCCCGTCAGAGTGCAAGGAAGGACTAGACAAAAAAAATTGCCTCCTCCATTGAGAACGGAACAGAGAGAACTCACCAGAGAGGGCTAATTGGATCAAACAAAGCAAATAAAAACAATATGACTCATCCCAGGCTATTTCATTCATTTAAATGTGATCACAAGTTGCTCCGGGGACTCCAGGGGTGGAAAAAGCTTCCTGTGGGAAACCTCTTTAGCGTGCCAATTAACAATCAGTTAGGAATACATTCTCAAGTGAATGAAGACCGTTGAGGCTTTATCAGGTGAGGGCGGAAAAAAAGTCACAAAATGCATTTTGTATGATTTTATTTTATCTTAATTTATCTTTATGTAAACTAAATCCTTGTATATTTTACAAATGCAATTCTTGACAAAACTACAGAATACTGTATTTCCTTTTCCTTTCAGTGGTACTGAATTTGTTTGCTTGACCTACATCTTCAGTCAATGACATCCTAGATAGACCTAATGGATCAGATGCAAGCTGCCTCATACACATGCACACCAGGACCACGTAAGACTTCATCCTTTATCCCAGTGGCTAAAAAAAGCGACAGGTCACACCATGACAAAAACAGAGTTGGGTGAAAAGGCAGACAGATATATTTGGACAACTTTAAAGTCCCTTTCTTCTTGAGACAAGATGAAAATACACTGCCCTTGAAACCGCCCTGATTAACTGTATCCAAGCAACCCGTGAATCACCACACAGCTTGCTGTTTTTCCTACTTCTAATTCTTCACTGTATGCTCTCATTCAGTTTCTGCCAGAGCCAAAGCAACAGGCGAAATTGCAGTTCTATCAATTCCAACTGTTCTAGCCACCAAAAAGTACTTCTGAACACAAACGTACTATTGAACACATGTAACAATATGTGTTCAATAGCATACGTGTTGTTGAAAGTCGGCTTAGATTTCACTCATACTTTAATGTAGGAACTCCCCACAAACAGCATCATCCAGTTTCTTCTACAGATTTCCATAATAATAATACCTTTTCTTTCTAAGCGCCTTTCAAAACTCTCAAGGACACTTTACAGTCACATCTTGTTGGTCGATAATATTTAGTTCAGACCTCCTCAGATTAGTCTAATGTTTAATTCCAAGTCTATTGTTAGCTGTGGGGTTTGAACTGTAAGGTGACTGTTATCAAACAAAGCTTTCCGATACTAGACAGCGCATTCCACTCCAGAATGCCCGGACAGTGTTAGGATTTGACACCTCGTCACTGCTTTCTGACAAGGAATAGTCTCCAACACAGTTTCAAGACAACAGGTGCCAAAGGTAGCAACACAGCCTTGGGATATAGCCATGACAGACCATTTTGCTCCAGGTTGCCAATCCATTTTTCTGATGTAATTGCACCTTGCCCAGTTTGAGATACCAGATGTAGCAAAACCTTAGAAACCAAACAGTACATTTATCTCCATAATGTCACAAGATTAGGCTGCACTAGAACATCTTCAAGTCACCCTTTTTTGGATTTAGCAAAGCAGTCCCCACATTACAGAGTAAATCTGTTTGCGCCAGACAGCAGGGTTTACTTGAGAATAACTTGAAGTCACCACTGCACCCGACAAAGACCAAGCCCACACTGCAATGGATGTAGCAAAGCAGCTCTTGAAACATAATTGAACTCAAGCTTTGGAACAAGAGATAGCACATTTTTACCCAACAATATGTTGATATTGTCGCACAGAGTTGGGGAAATATGCAGGAAAGTAGCCCTTGAGAACTGGAGTTTGTTCAATTCATTTCTCACACTTTATAGTAGTTACAATGTTGTTTTGTGCTTGTTTTTTTGCGCTCTTGTCTATCCACTGTATTCAAATATAGAAGACATGACCCCTTAAATCATAAAGGATAAAAAGAGACATTTTTTCTTACCTAGGTTATATGCTTTATGTAATATGATAGTATTCTGTACACAGTATGATTGTTCGGATTGAAAAAATAATGTTTTTTTCCTCCCGCATTGTGTATCAGGTACACTGAAATAGTTGACTTAAATATAGCTTTTTTTTTAACTAAGAGGAGGAGGGATTCCAAGCATCATTCACTAATCGCCAATGCATGACAAACTCCACCGACATGTGCTGCACTGCACTCTTTATGTAAGGTGCCGTGTTTCACTTTCCTTGCAATGCCAAGTCAAGTACGAACGCGATGTGCTTTTCTGCCTCATCATTCCCACAACGTATATTTCGTTTTTTACGAAAGCCCAAACATCGTTGACATTGGCAACATGAACCAAGTTAACATTTTGACGTGAAAGCTCAGGCGCCGAGTCAGCTGATCCAGTAGTCCACTGACACACTTATGCAACTTAGACAACTGACATCTTTTTAAAAGTATGGAGAGCTCTACGTACCGTCAACATCAAATGAGCCCGGTCCTCGTGTACACGCTTAACTGAAATAGAGATTCCAAAAGTTGCACGTCCTATACTGGCCGTGACACAGTTGCTTTCTCGGTCAGATTTGTACTCGCACTGCGTAGAGGAGCTCCAGCGAAGATGGTGACCTCATTCACAGTAACTCCTCCTTTTTTGTCTTTATTGGCTCCTATAGCTGTCAGTCTTACTCACGGAGCGTTTCCAGCCAACGGTGTCATTCTTCCGGGTAAGGAGGTGTCCATGAGGGCGTGGCTATACTTTTATGATTGGCCCAAGGAACTGTCGTTCATTTTATATAACGAGTCACCGCTTACACGTGGGGAAACTAGTGGCGGGAGGCATGGCCAATCAAGAGAGAGCAGCCGTTGTGAATGAAGCGCCTTGGACGGCTGTTGTATAAACGGTTATACAAGAACCAGTCAGGCTGACTATGCGGAGACACTAAAAAAACTTTTTGTACACGATGTAACTTTTATATACTTTGTGGAACATGAAGTATTCCATGAACTAATCCATAGAAAGCGCAGGAGTTGTTCGTGCGCATAAAGTAGCCTTTACCGATACAGTACATGAATTCATAATCGAACGCACCTTTTTAAGTTGACTTGGAGGCCGGTTGATTTTATTTTTATGCAACTGCAACACTCTGGTAATGATCATGTTTACCGATAATGATCATGTTTACCTGTGGATGAATACAAAAGTAAAAAAAAAACCTTTTGTCATATATAATTACTTAAAGGACAATCGACGTCACTTTTTTGTTTCTTGACTGACATCAGAAAAACGTTTTATAGCATCTAAAATACCACAAAACACGCAGTATGATATTTTTATTCAAATGCAAAACACCAATGAAAATGACTTAAAGTGTCCAAAATCTGCAAAAAATGGAGTTGTGAATTGGGCATTTTCAAAAAGTCCCGCCCCCAGTTCGTGACATCACGCCAAGAAGTCTTGCATTGCTGAAAAATCAAAACAATGGCTTCAACTTCAGAGAATATGCTTTCTTGTTACACATCGAGTTATGAATCTGATTCAAATAGTTCTGAAGAGGAAAGCATACAAGTTTGCCATCAATTAAAAAAAAAAATCTGTGTCATTTTGAGGCAAACGGGCGGAGGGGAATGTCGCACCCAAAAATGGCGACCAGCTCCCGGTGATGAATGAATCAGCCCGTTTCCACAGGCTGATAAATTCCTTCCATGGAGCTTGGACGCCCTCTTCTGGCGGCTTTTGGGTGCAACATCAAGGTTTTGAGACAAACAGTACAGCAAAATACATTGACGTGATGGAAGGACCACTACAATGCGTTTTTTTTATGGTAAAGGGCGGTCCTTTAGTGACGTCACACACGGACTCGTCACCAACTCAAAAACAAGACTTCCTGAATATTCAGCGCAAGTCTTAAAACGTAAAATATAGCTATATGCGGTGGAATCTTTGGAAAATACGCTCAGTAGAAGTCATTTGAAGCCATTTTACAAATTATGGACACAACTTGTCCGGAGACGTCGGTTGTCCTTTAATACAGGAATAAAAAAAACGCTAGATGCAAAAATGTATGGCATTTTGAAGGAACTGAACAAGTGATAAATCAGTCAAGGCGTGCCCGATTTGTAAACCTCTTTTCTAAAATGGGACCAGCTCGATTTCATGCGCAGGAAGAGTAGGAGTGCACGCAGTTCATGCAAATACGTACAGTGAGACCTTGGCTTACGAACTTAATTGGTTCCCAGAGTATGTAAGGCGAAAAGTGTGTATCCCAATTTTTTTTCCCATAGGAAACCATTAAAATGAGAATAATCCGTTCCCAGGTCTCCATAAAATATAATTTTCAACTAAATAAGCCTTAAAACTACACACAACATACCTTATTCTTTGTATAATAAATGTGCTATTGAATTGTAATGGAAGAAATACACTGCACTATATAAAAAAGTCACTTTATTTACATTTGTGATGGTCATTGATGGCTCTTAATTGACACCTGTTGCTTTCTGACTTGTAAGATCTTACGAAACTGAGACATGACATCATCATTCATCATGTTGATGATTCTCATAGCCTTTTCTGGATGGAACTGTTCAATAAAAGCCTGCACATCAACTCCTGAATGGCCTGCTTCTGCTTGTCCTCTTGAAGGCAAATCAAATTCTCTGTGTTGAGGACCTCATTATGGTCAGCAACAAGCTGCTCGATGTCATCTGCATCCACTTCGAGTCCTGTAGGTGCTGGCAGAGATTTTATTACAACAAAAGGCGCGAGTCCGATGATTCCACGGACGCGGAATAAAACGCGACAAAAGAAGGCGGGCGGGGCGATCCGTCCAGTCTATCAAGCTAGGCAAAATAAAATGGCACACTCGCGATCCCGGAAACCAACAAACTTACGCGATCGCGGCTAACAATCACCTAGGGCAAAGCAATCTCTAGGACTTGCCAGCACAAGCCACAGAGAGGCGCAAGGCGTCGTAATCATGTCACTGGTGACTCACCAGTGTCACCTCATCAGTGGTGAGGTGACATCGACTCGTTGAAATGAAATGAAATCGAAGTGTCTTCTTCAGCTGGTGGAGGTCGCGAGCGGCGGCCCCGCCCCAGCTGTCAACTCGCACGTGACAATTTCGGTGTCATTAGTCACGTGAAAGCATCGGCTAAATAACGCCTTTGTGTGAAGCTTTTAGGCGAAGAATGGTAGCAATGGTGGACGGTACCGGGCTCTTTATTTGTAGAATGGTCGTAGAAAGTTACTCTCAGGGAAGTGACACACAGCATGAGAGATGTGTCAGGCTGAGATTCACATGACAGCCGCAGTGTGCACATGTAACGCCACAAACGCACACCTCGTTCGTGTTTCTCAATGATCTCCTTCTTCTCCTCGACTGTGCTTTTTTTGTGTGTCTTCTTCAGCTGAACACGAGCCTGTGGTGTGTTTTTTTTTTTTTTTCGGTCCCATAATAGTAAAATTATCTGCAAAAAGCTCCTCGGAGGCGATTGACGTGTGAATTCAGAAAGAGGGGCCGTGGAAAGTAGCGGCGGCTGGAGCGCTGTTCGGTCGTGTGCTTCCGCCGAAGCTCCGAAGATCACTCCGCCAGATCCGAAGATCACTCCGCCCTCCGTGGTGGGTGTGTATCGCGAAAAGTCATTTTGTTTTGGTTTGGACTTCCTGATACGTCATCCTGCCTGCCTTTACATGATGTCACATCCCATTATGTCACATCCTATTGTGTCGCACCCTGTCCGTCATATAAATGCTCTCTCTCTCTCTCTCTCTCTCTCTCTCTCTCTCTCTCTCTCTCTCTCTCTCTCTCTCTCTCTCTCTCTCTCTCTCTCTCTCTCTCCCTCCCTCTTCCTGCCTCCTCCTCGGCCGACACTCCGCGATGCCCCTGCTCTCTACAAGATTAAACTAATTTATTCTGTCCAACACCTGCCATCAACACCCTGAAAAGCGATGAACCTGGGACGAACGATCACGATAGACCCATTACTAATTACAGTGAAATCCTTTAGAATATGTTATTCTTTCTTTTAGGTTCGGCTAATTGTACCTTCTCCTCTCATCCTATCGTGTTTGATGGTTATTTTTCAACCAACTAAGTCAAATGGTAAAATTCAACATTTTAAAGTCAAAGTCAGCTTTGTTGTCAAATATGCTAATATGCATGATATACAGCATAGATGAAATTACTCTCCTCTGTCCTGTCTTAAAGAGCATGACTCTCACCCGCTCTCAGATGCAAACACAAAAATGAATTTGCAAGTGGTCAAGTACTTTTTCCTTCTCCACACGCAGCCTAAAGTATCTTAGATTTTTGCCCCTTGCTGAATATAAACACAATTTACAAAATAATTTGTTTTTAGTTGAGTCGTGTTTGATATACATGTATACAGTACATTCGTTTTATGATCTTGACATTCAAGTGGGCAAACGATCCAAAGCGAATTTGAGGAGTGGGCAAATATTTTTTTCATAGCACTGAATTTGAGTACTGATACAGAAAAGCAGGGGAAATATACTTCACGACACGAGGTAGCGCCTCACCATCTGCTACAATCAGGGATGGCATATATTTAGTCAGCGTCAATTGGCACAATCACAGTTTACTTTGGTCCAATTTGCATTCATCTGGGAATGTGACCCAAACCGGTTTCCAGCCAATTGCAGCGCACACGAAACAAACAACCATCCAGGCTCACACTCACAACCTAAAAATAATTTTGAGTGTTCAATCAACCTGGCCATGCATGTACCAACAAAACCCACGCAGTACCAGTACAGCAATATCATTTCAGTGTAAATTCCATACGCTGATGCTCCAAAAGAGATTCAAAGGGTCAGGCATGCCAAACACAACGTCAGTCACCGTGCTGCCTGAGGCCGGAAATAGCTATTGGAGAAAACGCATACATATGACACATCTACCAGTTTCCTGACATGAATCACTGTTTGCTCCAGAACTATCCGGAGGTTCCAGATGGCCGAGAGTCTGTTAGACATGGTGCTGCATAAGGACTCTACGAGAGCATACAGATGCCAGACCTCAGTGTGGTAGTCTGTTTTTGAAAAAGCAGCAACACGTGAAGCACATTTGCCTGGACATCAAATTTAAAAGGGTAAATATAATGGGGAGAATTGTTTTTTAGGTTTTTCTTTGGATTGTCTTCCCTCCCTGAAAGTTTGAATTTACACAACAGAATAAATAAATAAAATCATAATAATTCATGTAAAAAGCTTCTTGGTGATTTGTCAGATTCAAGTTCAAAATTGTAATGGACATTGATACACAATTTTACTATTAATGTGTTGGGGAGATTCCATGGCGCAGGAGAGGCCGAGGTGGCAGTCATCTCTTGGCAATTACAGTCAGCTCTCATCCAACAAAATGAATATGAAACGTTTAAAAAGAAGTAATGGACCACATGAATATTTACCTTTAACTGGAGCATGTAAGAGGGAGCACACAAAGTAACTCAAATGCTGACGTCCCATCGCTGGCTGCTTCTGTAATTTAGAACCTCAAAATCCAGATTTTTTTGGGGTTCAAACTGGTTTCTCCAATTATATTTATTCTCAGGCCAGCAAAAATATTTAAACACAAATAAAACATTTTTGTAAAGGTGAAAAGGTCAAGAGACGGCATCACAGAGTGCAATGTATGTACGTGCTATGATGCTCAGCCTCTCAAAACGCTTTGGAGAAAGCCAGGATTTGCTCGGGAGAAATGTCGGCAGATGACAGGATGCTCAACTCTTCTTCACAAGGGGAGGATGCTTGCCAAAGGAAGCGATGAGCAAACAATTTTAATTATGCCACCCGGAAGCTGACGTTAACGAACAGAGGGAGGCGAAAACCTCACACGTTACACTTGCAGGATCCAGCCTGAAGTGTTCACTCATGGTGTTGGTGTTGCATATAAATGTGCCTTCAAATTATATTATCACCCATTTTCTCTGGCACTTGTCCGTGTATCACTGTATCGTGATGCCTATACCAGTTGATGTGGGTGAGAAGCGGGGTACCCTGGACTGGTCGCCAACCAGCAACACATTTTGACAATCAAACCGGTCGGGGGTACTCACATTCCTACCTATCGACAACTTGGATTTTTTTTACAGGCTTCAATTTTTATATTTTTAAATTACTTAGTCAAACACTATTTTCGATAAATTCTAGTTGTTCTCAGTGTACACTTTAAAGGACAACAGACACCATTTTTATGTTTCCTAACTGCCATCAGAAAAACGTTTTATAGCATCTAAAAGACCCAAAACACCCAGGCTGATATTTTTAGTCAAATGAAAAACTGACATAAAGTGTCCAAAAATACTTCAAAATGAATCCGGAAATGGCCAGTTTCAGAAGGTCCCGACCCCCTTGTTCGTGACGTCCTGCCAAGACGTCTTGCCTTGCTCGAGAATCAAAACAATGGCTTCATATTCGGAGAAGATGCTTTCTTGTTACTCATCCAGTTATGAATATGATTCAAATAGTTCTGAAGAGGAAAGCAAAAATGTTTGTAATCGATTAAAGAAGTCCTTCCATATCAATTCGAGCCATCAGGACTTCAATGTAGCGTCCCAGAAAATGCACAAAATGGTGCCAAAGCTCCGTTCGAAATGGGCTGATTTGTCTGCTGGGAATTTGTGTCAGCGAATATCAAATACAGTGAGACCTCAACTTACGAACTTAATTGGTTCCCAGACAGAGTGTGTAAGGCGAAAAGTGTGTATCTCAAAAAAAAAAATTCCCATAGGAAACCATTAAAATGGGAATAATCTATTCCTAGGTTTCCATAAAATATACTTTTCAACTAAATAAGCCTTAAAATTACACACAACATACCTTATTCTATGTATAATAAATGTTCTATTGTATTGTAATGAAAGAAATACACTGCATTGTATCATAAAGTCACTTTATTTGTGATGGGCATTGATGGCTGGATGGAATGGCGTTGGAGGTCCGAGGGCAAAGGGAATTGCTGTTTGGAAAGAGTCACATTCCATAAGGACTGTAATTAAAGAAATAAACTGTGCTATAAAATATAGTCGTTTTATTTACCTTTATGATGGTCATTGATGGCTTGATGGAATGGTGTTGGAGGTCGAAGGTCAAAGGGAATTGCTGTTTGGTTGGAAAGAGATGCACATTACATGAGGACTGTAATTAAAGAAATAAACTGCTGTAAAATAAAGTTTTATTTACCTTTTTGATGGTCGTTGATGGCTTATGGAAGGAAAGTCACCTTCCATAAGGACTGTTGGTAACTTAACCTCTGGTGTGGCTTCTCGTCTTTTTTCTTTGGAGACTCCTCATCATGTTTGCTGATTAAAAAACCCTTAATTGACACCTTTTGCTTTCTGACTTGGAAGGTCTTACGAAGCTGAGGCATCACATTATCGTTCATCATGTTGATGATTGTCATAGCCACAGTCTTTTCTGGACTCCACTTTGCCAACATTGCCTTTATGAGCTCACTTGATGCTGCAGCCATCTCCTCCTGCGCTCAGATGTTCTCGAACCATCCGTTGCTGGCTTTAAAATCCTCAATAAGCGCCGAACTTCCAGGTTGGCGCATGGCGATATCGGCGTGAATTAGCCGTGCTTTCTCGCATAAAATAGCTTTACTCACGCTGTCGCCGGATAGCTGCTTTTCGTGAATCCAAATTAACAGAGGTTTTTCAACTTCTTCGATTGCGTGCTCTCAAAGCGACGGTCTCGGGCAAAAACCTTTTGCAACAGACGCACCTTTGATGGCTTTTCTGTTCCGGAGAATGGTAGCAATGGTTGACTTAGCATAGCCGTGCTCGGCCACTAAATCACACAAACGCACACCTCGTTCGTGTTTTTAAAATTATCTCCTTCTTCTCAGCCACGGTGATTTTATTTTGTGTCTTCTTGGGTTGAACACAAGCCTGTGGTGGTTTTTTTCGGTCCCATCATAGTAAAATTATCAGCAAAAAGCTCCAAGTAGGCAATCGACGTGTGCATTCAATGAGAGGGGGTGTGGAAAGTAGCACCGGCTGTAGCGCTGTTCGGTCGTGTGCTTCCGCCGAAGATCACTCTGCCAGATCCGAAGGTCATGTGCTTGATGGACCAGCCGTGGTGGGTGTGTAATATGAAAATAGTGCTTATTATAAGTTTTAATGTTCATAAATTTGACGTTCGTAAGATGAAAAGTTCGTAATATAAGGTGTTCGTAAGTTGAGGTCTCACTGTAGTTGTCTTGGTGCAACATACAACGATTCACCATTGCGTTATTCATTCATATTCCTTCTAATTTCGCCATCAACACGTTTTCAGACCAAACAAAGTACCGCAAAATGCATTGTGTGTCCTTTTCTCGGTCACGGGCATTCCAGACGTGATGTGACGTCAGGAGTCGTCACCATCTCAAAAACAAGATTTCCGGAATATTCAGCGCGAGTCTTAAAGGACAACCAACGTCTCCGGAAAAGTTGTGTCCATAATTTGTAAAATCACTTCAAATGACTTCTACTGAGCGTACCTTAATAAGATTCCACCGCATATAGCTATATTTTACGTTTTAAGACTCGCGCTGAACATTCAGGAAGTCTTGTTTTTGAGTTGGTGACGAGTCCTCACGTTACGTCATGAAAGGACCCCCCCCCCCCCCTGACCGTAAAAAAGACGCATTGTAACGTCTTTTGAAAACCATGTGTTACACCCAAAAGCCGCCAGCAGAGGGAGTCCAAGCTCCATGGAACGAATTTATCAGCCTGTGGAAACGGGCTGATTCATTCCTCACAGCTCAGTGGCCATTTTCCTGCCTTTGGGTGAGACCTCCCCCCCCCCACCCGTTTGCCTCAAAATGACACAGAATAAATTCTTTAATCGATTCCAAACATGGATGCTTTCCTCTTCAGAACTATTTGAATCATATTCATAACTGGATGTGTAACAAGAAAGCATATTATCCGAATCTGAAGCCATTGTTTTTATTCTCCAGCAATGCAAGACGTCTTGGCATGACGTCACGAACACGGCGACGGGACTTTCTGAAAATGCCCAATTCGCAGCTCAATTTTTTGCAGATTTTGGACACTTTAAGCCATTTTTATTGGTGTTTTGCATTTGAATAAAAATGTCATACTGCATATTCTGGGTATTTTAAATGCTATAAAACGTTTTTCTGATGTCAGTTAAAAAACAAAAAAGTGACGTCGGTTGCCTATTAAAACGTAAAATATAGCTATATGTGGTGGAATCTTTGTAAAATACGCTCAGTAGAAGTCATTTGAAGTGATTTTACAAATTATGGACACAACTTGTCGGGAGGCGTCGGTTGTCCTTTAAAAAAGTCATCATTTTATTTCAAATGGTGTATTTTTCTTTTGAATTATAACTCAGACAACATTTGTCCATGACAAACACGTAAATATAAAATTGGTAAGACAGTCAAAGGGTAAGACTTTTTTTGTACTCATTGTCATTTTCTTTCGCTCATCTCCAAAGGCCCACGTGGCTTCACCCTCAATGCTACATTAATTTATAGTAGGCCTACTTAGAGCCAATCTGCCTCCATCTGTGAGCGCACCTTCTCCCACACAGCGTTTGTCACTTTTGTGGAGGCAGGCGTCAAAGCCTCCTGCGCACACGCAAGCGTCCTCGCACTACACGACATATGCCGCAGATTGCATCGGACCGAAGGGAGAAATTTCGACACTGCCCGCCACCAAATGACTAACTGCGTCACTTTCGCTCAGTGAACTTAATATACACTCGAGTGGGCTCACCATAAAAAGCTCAAGGGACTTTTAAACAATCGTGTGTGGTGGTTTTCATGTTCTCAAAAGCTTTTACACCAAAAATGGATAGTTTGACAAGAACCACCAACATGTCCATACATGTAAACAAAGCAATGCTTGGAAATAAATTTAAGTCAGAAAAAAATACATTCACCATGTTTTATTTGACGACACAATGGGTCAATTAATAAACTATACAAAACTCTTTACAATCACACATCGCAGTTTTACATAATCATTTTTGCACCAATGTGTTTGCAGAGCAGCAAGCTTTTACCATTCAAGTGATCTAAGCAATGAAGATACTAATTGTATTGATTTTTTTTCTATCAACAAGTATACCAAACACAATCAATATCAATGTGTAAACTGTACTTACTATATCAAGTGAAGGATGAACTCAAACATTTACATTTAGTTTCTTCCGCCACAAAAACATGCAAATAAATCCATTTTATTTTACAACACAGCCCCAATGATCTCACGATATATTCTTCACAAACCCTTCAAAGCATCTTGGTGAGTGAGTGACGGGCGTTTGACGCCAATGTCAGAGAACGGTGCTGAAGAATCAAGCAGTGGTTCCAAATGTTGACTGGAGGAGAGTGATTTATTGGTGAGCTACGTTGACGGGCTCAATTAAGGTTGCAAATGTGCTCTAGAGGTCTGTCGTGATAACCGGTGTGACTCCATGGATGAGCAACGTGGGACCCAAATCCTCACTCAGCATGTCCACCTGTCGCAGGTAGGCCCGGTAGCAGCTTTTATCCGGAGGCGGGTGCGGCAAATACAGGAAGCGCACAGCAGGCGCGGGATCTCGATGGCTTCGGATTAAATCGTTGACTGCGTGGATGTACTCGTCTGTCAGCTGTGCCCCATTGCTGGGACGTCCATCATTGGTTTTGTCACCTCGACCTTTGTCTTTCTCCGTTCCTCTTAGCCGATGCAGCGCCACCACCTGGTCCCAATCCACCATCTGAACTTGCGCCGACATCCGGAGCTCCTTGAGCATTCGTCGGAGCTTGGCCTCCTCCTCGTCCCGCAGACTCCCCCCGGCCTCCACGCAGAGGAAGAGGCGTAAGCGGGCCTGGCTCCAGGCGCGGGTTTCGTGAAGCACACAGGCCAACTGAAGCAAAAAAAGCGAGCAGACGTCCACATAGCCGTGAATGTCCGGTTGCAGAAGATTCAATGGCCAAATGTCAACAAACGGGGCCGCCGTAGCTTGGTGACTCTTTGTCTTTTTCCCCAATCCTAAAATCTCTTCCCTGTTGAACTGGCCGAAGTATCGGGCAAGGGTGACATTCTTGCCCATTTTTAGAGTGTCATTTATAATTGACACATATTCCTCTTCCTTAAAGTTTTTAGGTTTATCTGTATCACGTACACGAGGGAAAAAATGGAATGGACGTTCTGCTGGGTCTTCGTTGGGACACACTCCATCCAAGCTGCGGTCAGGAGATAAAATAACTTTGCCCTGGAGGTGGTCTTGAGGGGGGCAGTCATCATAGAAACCCAAAACAAGAGTGTTTGGCCTCATCCCACCTAGGAAACGTCACAATTCTAGCTTGAGCTTTCGTCCAAAAAGAGTCACTTTCAAGGTCATGAAAACAAAGAGAGTGGAACGTCTGCCCCGGGCATATTTATATCTCGAACATTTGCAAATTCACCAATTCACGTATGTTTTGGAGGGACTATCCTGCATGACTCACTCATAGATGAACCTAAATCCCAGTCTAGGCTAAAATAATTGCTTTGGAGCCCTTTTGTGGCATCTACTGTAGGTGGCAAGCAACTATGTTGAAGTGAGGAGAGGGGCTACTTTTAGTCAGGGAAAAAAATACCGGTATTTTCCGATGTGTAAGGTGCACCACCAATCAATGGCATATTTTCAAACCTTTTCCATATACAAGGTGCACTGGACTGTAAGGGGCACCTTCAATCAATACAAAAGATTTTCCAAATACAATATATAAATACATGAAAGTTTTCCAAATAAAAGGCACACCACATTATAAGGCAAGTAGAGGCATGGAGTTACGCACTACTTCTTCTACAGGGGGAAATGGAGTCGCTGGCAGAGACCTGTTATGGCTCAATATTACTTGATATATAAGGCACAGGATCATCTTTTGAACAAAATCAAGTATTTGGGGTGTGCCATATACACTGGAAAATACGGTATATGTCTATGTACCATATTTTCCGGTGCACCGGAGTATAAGGCGCAGCCACAATGAATGGTGTATTTTCAAACAGTTTCCATATAAGGCACTGTGGACTATTAGCCTTCAATGAATGAAAAGGTTTTCCAAATACAGTATATGAATGTGTCAAAGTTTTCCAAATAAGGCACACAACATTACAAGGCGCTACAGTAGAGGCTGGCGTTATGCACTACTTGTTTTACACGGGGAAATGGAGTTACTGGCTGCTGACAGTAGTTGTGAGACCTGTTGTGGTTCAATATTATTTCACATATCAGGCGCATCTTTTCTTTGGAAGAAAATCAAGGCTTTGGGGGGCGCCTTATACACTTGAAGATGTGGTACTTTTTCTATAATACCCAACAAAACCACAAGATGGTGCCAGAGCAAAAGCTAACTAGAAAATGCTAATTGGCATCACAGTATGACACACAGGTACTGTATAAGTTTTCACAGAGCTCAGTTCAGAGAGAGACAGCCAGGTTTGTTACTTTTGTCCACGTGTGTATGTTTTTGCTGCTGCAGTTTGTTTTAATGCAAAATCATTTAGCGTAATCTTAGAAAATATTACTTTTTTTGAGTATTATGCTGTGTACGACAATATAAATCAATATGTACCCCGCCTCGAGCCCGAAGACATCTGAGATAGGCTCCAGCAAACCCCGCGACCCTAATGAGGAATAAGCGGTACGGAAAATGGATGGATGTATTGTAACAAAAAACACCTACCAAAGCCTGTGATAAAAAGAAGGTGCTGAACTCCACGTCGAACAGAGTCGGCTAATGTGAGGTTAACAAAAGCTTTGATGTTCAAATGGTCTACCAAAGACAGCCAGGAGTCGTAACAGCTCCGCAGAGGATTAGACGGGCTCTCATCTGCAGAGACAAACACTTAGTCAAAAGTCAAATGACGATTCCATCCCCAGCTTTGATCAATGCGTGGTGGAGACATCGTTCCAATGCAGCAAGAGTCCCAATAAAAATGAAAAGGTAGAACATATTACCCAGCAATCCCAGTTTGACATGACCCAGTACATAGAGGCCACTCTTCTTCAGATCATTCGTGAAAGTTATCAGCCCCAGGCAACTACGGGGATTGGCCACCATTAAGAGCACCTGAGGCCTCCAAAACTTGATGTGGTCTTTGCGCACATCAAGCATCAACAGGTACTTGCGGACCTGAGCAGAAACAGGTGGTATGGTGTGTATAAAAGTGAAGATAAAAATGAATCACAATCACATTTTTCTATTATAACAAATCTCATTTGATTTTGTTCAGTGATATTTAGAATATATGTATATCAGATTTTTTTGTGGAAGATTAGTCTCAAATTAAATGATGTGATTTAGAAAGAAAAAAAATCCTGATTCAAAATGGAATTTTGTGTGTGCGCACCTGGTGGAAGATGAGAGCCTGGCTGATGTAGCCCCAATTACTGATGGGGCCAAGATAATGAATGAGCATGAGGAGGAGCAGCATGAATGCGATGCTGGCAAAAGCATAGATGGCATTGATGAGGAACATCATGACGAGGCAACCGAGGACGCCCAAGGAACAGGTGTGCCACGTGAAACAACGGAAGGAAGGTCTGAATATGGGAAGGAGAACAAAAACAGTAGAGCGACATTTTCAGCCATTTCGTTTCCACCAGGTTCTATTGTATACCAAATGCACCCAATAAAAGGGAAATAAGACAGAGGGACATAAGAGACGTCTGCAGCAGTTATCTACAATACTACAACTAAATAGTTTAAAAATCTACCAGTCTGTCCCTGTGCTCTACCTAAAGTTTGGCGCAGATGCCCACTCTAGAGCCAAACAGGCAAGGTTGACAGTAGCATACACCAACAAAAAGAAGATGGTCACAATTCCGGCGATGGTGTTCAATTTCCCAGCAAACAGCACCATCTAGTGACACAAAAAGCAAGGTTGTCACCGGATGTTTGGGACAATACAATAATTTTGTGATAAGGGTTAGACAGACCCGTGTCGTCACGGATTATCACGATGAGTCAAAAGATTATACAATGACAAAACAAAATTGATGCAAGGTAAGATAAAGGATGGATGAGTCAAATGATGTGCCACTGATGACAGTTTCATAATGTATTCACTTTATATTAGTTGGATTTCCATCTTGTTACTTTTGTGTTTCAACCCTTCCAACAACAGATATATGAAAACTAACGGCGGCACAACAGGTTCATGGACAAAATAAAAATACAAGTGCCAGTATATGTTCTGTTATGACTCCTCTTCTTCTTTTCCTTTCGGCTTTTCCCTGTTATAATGACTAATACTCCTTATTCTAATTCAGTTGTGATTTTTTTTGTTTCTGTCCCTTATTACAGCGTGGCAAAGGCACACGCACCATTATGAGCAGCACAATGTCCATCGAATCGAAGCTAAAAACTGACATATCTGTACAGCCCGTTGAAATATGTCAATCAGTGATTGTTTGAATAAAATATGTTGCGTATGTTTCTTCCTGAAATTACGACACCATTTCCATTGTTTTTTGCAAGGATGGAAGGCATTTTTTAAAACAAAACCAAAAAAACCCCAGGAAATAAAAAAAGGCATTTTTGTATTTTATTCACCATATTTTCCACACTATAAGGCGTACCTAAAAGCAGTGTTTGAAATAGAGTCTGCCCGGTGGCCCGGGGCGTACAACTTTTACGTCGGGAGTACAACTTTCAAAACACAACTTTCAAAACGCCTCGGCCCCGACAACTTCTTCAAGAAAAAAAGCATTTTTTTTTTCAAATCAAACGTTTGTTTTATTCAATAAAGCAAAAGCTACAAACAGAACGCTACAAGCTGCGTGGACTCCATTTTCTCAGTGTCTTTCAAAACTCTGAAGTACACTTTTCAGTCAGGGTGTAGTCCGAAGCAGGCTTCTGATTAGCTGCCGGTGCCGAGTATGCAAATTGTATGCCAAGACTGACCAAAAGCATCAATTTATGAGAAAAAAAAAGAATCACAGCTAATGTGGGTAGTGGGTTATTTCCTGGCAGAAACAAATGTTTCAAAAACAAACAAATATTTACATAAAAAGGTAAACGAGTCATAACATACGTATTTACCTGCACAAGCAGCCAAGAGGCAAGCACTGAGACCCAGGGGTTGCCACTGCGGGATGTCTTCCTTACTGGAGCCAGGACACCACCTGTTGCCATTTTCAAAAAAAGCACAGTCAAAAAAGGCAAAGGACGCCTGTCTGTTCCTGTTCATGCGGTTCACAATGAGACAAACAACTGAGTCATGCGGCGTTGGTGCTAAAGCAAAACACACTGTGATGGGATTTGTGTTTCTGCATAGAAAGTCAACACCGCCTGCCATCTGTTGTCAAATGACACATTGGCAGGATCAGGAAAACAAAACATTAAGTTAATTACTTTGGTCCATTTTTGTCAAATTTGCCGCCGCATGCAGTTCTAAGGCAAACATCTAGGAAAGGCGTTCTCAACCATTTTGATTGGGGAAAGGGTGTATGCATGTTAAATAATTTAACAGACTTTCAAATTACAGCTGAGATTTAGAACTCACAAAATGGTTGGCTTACCGAACAAGTCATCTTTCGACAATGCATACAGGACTCGGGAGGCCCCAATGAGATTGTTCATAGCGGCGGACATGGCCGACGAGTAGATACCAACTGTGACCAGGGGCGGCCATATGTTGATGGCTCCAAGGAAACTGTAGTCTCTCTGGAGGATGGGACTAAAAATACATGGGTAGAATTCATTGCGGGACATTCTGGATGAAGAATTGTGAATTATACTTCATAGCAGGGGTGGCCAAACATTTTGCAAAGGGGGCCATACTGTGTGTTACAAATGGAGTGGGGAGCCGAACTTGGCGGCCGTTCTTTACATGTGAACGCTGGCACATGTGGCTGCCGCTGCTCACCCGCAGAAAAAAATATCCTATGACTGTAAAGTGTCTTTGAGAGCTTTGAAAGGCGCTTATAAATGAAATGTATTTTTATTATTAATTTCAATACATTTCAGTGAGCTATTCTGTGTTTCAGAATTGCTTTTTTATTTTACTTTCAGCTCTTTTAAGCATGCGTTTTGGTTCTTTGAAACATGCATATCAAACTTGAATTGACATTGAAAATTGATTATTCACTTAACTTAATTGTTTTAAACACTTTCATTAACTTTTCTGTAAGAGTTGATCAGGCGTAATTGTACTCTTGGGTGCAAATTACATTTTAAACATTAAAAAATCTCACAATGGCCGTTTAATATTTAAATAATTTTTAAACACAATAGCAGAGAAATGAACAAGTAATAGTGATATTACTAAGTGCGGGGCTCATTTAAAACATGATTTTATGTTACTAATCATTAGTAACTATAAATGTTGACTGGATTTTTAAAACTTTATGATTTTGGGGTGAAAACTTAAAAAAAGTATTCAGATTTACGTGAATGAAAAATGACTTGCGAGGGGGGGGGGGGGGATCATTCTGCTCCTGACTTATATACTGTAGTAATTTTTGTTCCTAATTGAGCCTCTAGATCAGGGGTGTCCAAAGTCGGTCCTCGAGGGCCGCTGTCCTGCCTGTTTTCCAGCTCTCCTAGGAGCAACACACCTGATTCAAATGATCAGCTCATCAGCCAGCTGTAAAGCAGCATCAAAATGGTCCTGAGATTTGAATCAGGTGCGTTGCTCCTGGGAGAGCTAGAAAACAGGCAGGACGGCGGCCCTCGAGGACCGACTTTGGACACCCCTGCTCTAGATGGCATCACTTAGCACACGCAGGTAACAGCCTTAAAGATAAAACTACCTGTAATTATTTTGTATTGTCATAGATTAAAAACTTTAATTTTCAACTTCTGTGTCACGACGCCTGGGTCCCAATTCCGCTACTTCACGGGACAATTTTCATGTCTTGAGGTTTTAGTTCATGAAATGCCAGTATACTATACAGTATACTGTATATAGATTATCTAAAGATCTATATAAAAGGGCATGCCTATCCATATTTCCTTTGTTTTTTGTTTCTAGTTATTGCAAGTATAGTGAAGGGCTTTACATGTCACACTCATACGTAGTTATTTTGAAGATATGTAAAGAGAAGATGTTTTTTCATTATATCTGGGACATATACTGGCACAGATTTGTGCATATCCTATTTGAGAATTAGCATGCAATTCTGATTTTTGGGCCATTTGTAGTGAACAACCGGGATGACTAGATACAATGTTTTGCCTCCTTTCAATTCCTTTTAAGATTTTTAACTGTACTGAACCAAGATATAGATGGAAATTGTTTTATTTTTTATTTCTTTAATTTCAATAAAAGCCGTCACAGTTGGCAATCACTGTACCTGCATACAAATGACAATTTTAGAGACAGACATTCTGAACTACCTTTGTATTGATGTTTTCAAAGTGAAGATTTCATGGATATGATCAGTTCCATCCCTACAGAGTTAATTAAAATGTCAGAAACTTCAAAAAGAAGAAGAACTTGTGGTTCAGTCGGCTTAACTTGGCGAGATCTCTCTTGAGGAGGAGTTAAGGTTTAACTCTTGTTAAGGTTAAATCGGTTTAAAATTGACCCCAAGACACCATCTTCCCCTGACTGCGGACTTTGGGCTCAGAATACAACTTGTGATTTGGATTGGATTGGATTGGATATGCCTTTCTTAGTCTCGCACTGGAGAAATTTACATTTCACAGCAGAAAAGTGATGAAAGGAATTGAACAGATTTCTTGAATGGCGATACTAACCGCTCACAAGATGTCGCAGCCAGCAGACTTAGCACGTTGTATGTGACAAATGTTGTAAAAACCGCCGCCAAAGTTCCTCTGGGGATGGAAAAACTAGGGTTCTTTAAGTCACCTGGCGACACAAAGACAATCAAAGCTTTTTTTGGTAGCATCAGTTGCTAAATGACTTTAAAAGCAGTGACTAGCGCCTATAAGTCCTGCTCAGAAACAGACAACATAAGCAGAATCGTTAAGAGCAAAGGCGGGTGGGAGGCAATCTACCATGCTGAACATTGCCAGAGAAATTGTGCTGAAAACTGGGATTTTAATGGACTGTACACTGGAAATCAGACAAGGCCACTCCCTCAATCAGAGTACTGTATGTTAATTCAAAGCACATGTTTGATAGTAGGTAAGAAAATGTTTGTCACAATGCTGAAAAAAAGTGCTCATGGAGACGATGAGTAACGCCATGTCAAAAAGCCAAGAGGCGAGTCAGCATAACTGTTAAGTTGTACGGTTTCTGCGTAATTTGTACAAGTGAGCACTGATTTTTAAATAAGTGTGGCGTACCTTCAAAATCTGTACGTTTTCCGACCATGAAATTTTTTTCTCCTCATTTTGATTTTGTCAAGACAATGGAACCGAATTGGTCTGTAGCCGTTTGATCGCGAGAATCTCTCGTTGCAATTAATGTGAAAAGCTACAAGCCCATCAATGAAAAATGTTTGCCTCTAAACAAAACCACACACTCATCGGATTCTGTGACGAAAGCGGATATTTTGCTCTGCCAATTTGTCGCCGAACACAACCTGGCTGCAATGTTGCTGATTACTTCTCAGAATTAACAAAAGACATGTTTCCTGACTCAAAGTTTGCATGTCAGTTAACTTTATCAATTGACCTTTTTAATTGCATTTACCAAATTATTGTTAATTATGCGCTGTAA
This sequence comes from Hippocampus bargibanti, assembly GCF_051943395.1. Taxonomy (NCBI): domain Eukaryota; kingdom Metazoa; phylum Chordata; class Actinopteri; order Syngnathiformes; family Syngnathidae; genus Hippocampus; species Hippocampus bargibanti. The sequence goes on along the minus strand of NC_142744.1, from coordinate 14,620,766 downwards.
TTTTAGTAAAGTTTACCGACCTATGAACTGTGATTCTGTCTTGCGTAATTGATAAAGAATGAAAGGTACACGAGGAGCTAGATTTTCAGACAGTGAACGTGCATTTTTATGTCAGAATAATTAACACAGAGTATAAGAAATCAATGGGAGTCGACACACTCACAAACTACCTCCCGGTCAAACTTTTTTGCGAGCTCAAGTGCCATGAAGTGGAACCATCAAGGGATGTTTGAAATGGCCAAAAGCACGACATAGAATTACAACAAAAGTCATTACATTTTAGAATTCATGATACAGCTGAAGACATTGTTTGTTCTTTGACTGAACCAGTGCTATACCGATAGTCATATTTTTAAAAATAGTTATTTATGTTTCATTTTACCTACGCAATATAAAACGGAAGATGAGTCACCATTTTGTAAGGGCAGACGCCATTATTTGTAAGATTGCCAACCGCCTCACGTTGACAGGTATGAGTCAGTGTCGCTTTAATTTTTGTACATCAATAAATAAACGACACACCTTACCTGACATGTTGGATCCGGCCATGATACCAGTGCAGCCGTTGAACATGACGGCAAAAACGGTAGCAAAACTCATCATGGTTCCAGTGGTGTAGTCGACAGTGTAACTCGCTGCAAGGAAACGCAGGAAATAGCATATGTTCAGTTGGGTTGGTACGACAAATAAAAATCAGTTGTGGTTTGGCAATTAAGAGTTGTTATGGTCAACATTCAGACATTCGGACACACCCCATAGGTTGCCCTCCAAGGTGCGTATTTGGAAGCCGGTATAGTTGGCAGTGATCCGGTCGGAACCGTTTATCAAGGAGGAATCTGGAAGCATGACCATCCTGGGATCCACAATGAAGAAGCTGCCAAAGATGGATGCCAGGACAGTTGTGACAATGATGAAGATGATAAAAGTGGCTTTGGCGTAGATGTCGGCGCCTCCCTGAAAATCACAAGTCATTATGGTGTGAGAGGCAAGTACGATATACAGTTGATCAATGTTGATTCTATCGGTTGTTGCGTTCAGAAAGGGCCTGCTCCCCGAAGTTTTGGGGAAGGGGCAAAGGTTGGGATTTTGGTTGACATTATACATCAACATGTGATACCAGAAATTAGAAAATACATTTTATTGCATATAAAGTATTTTTAGACTTTGATAAATGTTATCCTCAAAAAGTGACTCTCAGAATCTTATCAATAAAAAAAAATCAGGACAATATCAGATATATTTGTCCTTTTGTGTATATTTTAATTTTCATAGCTTTTAGTACTTTAAATCAACCGACCGGCGATACAAGTAATAATATGCTAAAATTAAAAGGCCCATTAGTCATGAAGTCAACAGCAGTTAAATAATTTTATAAGTAACCCCCGATGAATGGTGTATTCTCAAACATTTTCCATGTATGAGGCGCACCGGATTATAAGGCTCACCGTCAATAAATGAAACATGTTTTCCAAATACAGTGAAGTCTCGTTATATCGATATTCAAGGGAGTCCGAAAAAATATCGATATAACCGGGACTATCGATATATCCGACCCTGTTTGCATGTAATTTTCTCCGTGCGTGCATAGAAATAGTATCGATATAACCGGGACTATCGATATAATCGATATAAAGACTTTACTGTATAATGTATAAATATATGAAAGTTTTCCAAATGTAGGGCACATGACATTATAAGGCGCTACAGCAGAGGTTGGGGTTAGCAGTACTACTAGTCAGTGGCTGCTGACAGTAGTTGCAAGACCCGTTGTGGCTCAATATTACTTCACATATAAGGCGCACCTCCGTATAAGGCGCAGGGTCATCTTTTGAAGAAAATCAAGGCTTTTGGGTGTGCCTTATACACCACAAAATACGATAATTCCAGTCAGTCAGCATCCCATCTGATTGCATTCTACCGTCAAGATTCTACTTCAATGACTGAATGGAATTGCATGGCATGTTGTTGTGTCTCACCAAGGAAACAAAGAAACAAATTAAAAGCAGCGCAGTCCCGTAAAGTAAAGACCACCAGTATCCAGATGGCAGCACCCGATGGGAGGCTCCAAAAACCGCCACGGTCTCTAACGCTGGAACCAATGTGAAACAATTAGTTGGTTAGTCTGAGGAAGACATTATAATGCCCCTGAATGTGATGTTATTATGACAACAACTAACCTTCAGGGATGCCAAAAGCAGACATGGTTGCTTCAACCAGACCTAAAACGTGGAGAGCACTACCGCATATGTTGGCAAAGAAAAACATGATTCCAATGCTGCCCCCAAACTCTGGACCCAGCGCTCGACTGATCATGTCTGAAGGCCATCATTAAACAAAGGTCGGTCGTGAACTTTTTAAATTACTGTAGATCAAGAGTGTCTCTAGAATGTCTGTCCATCCACCAAGGGTGAAATGACAAAATAAATGCTGAACAGAGAGCAAGCCAAACAAATATCAGCAGCCACATTAGCCCTTAAAAGGCAGATTAACTAAAGGATACAGTAGGCACCTCCCGCATCCAGGGCTCCATTGGTTGAGATGGCGCAGATGGAAAAGACTGTCATTGTGATGATGATGTAGCCCACCAAGAACATGGCGAAGGTCTGGTACAGGCCTGCTTGCCCCACAATAAATCCTGGAGATAAATAAGAATGTGTTTGAATGTACAGTGGATTACAGTGCAGAATTTCCCACGACAAGGAAAGGCAGGGTTGTAAAAACATCAAGATGATGCAAGGCAAGGGGCTGTACATATACTTAAATATACTGTGTGCAATGCATGTACTTCCAGTGAAATTAAAAACAGATATTTTGCTAAGGGTAGTTTTGAAACATGATTTTAATGTGATATGGTTTGCAACCACAATTGAGATATATTTAGGGGTTAAAGAGGCCGCATAGTCAACCATAAACATGGATTGGAGGGAGCAGGTCATCATTTCGGTTTGAAAAATAATTTCCATCCTGCTATAATCATTGATTAATTACAGACTAATTAATAGTAGAATAATTAGCTTTTCGTGAACAATCATTCATTTTGCAGATACTCGAAATCCCATTTGTCAAGGGTAATTTGTCATTTTGCCTTAATTAGTCCGCAGGAAACAACCGTAGGCATAATTACTTGAGCAAATGATATTCAATATTCCGCAACTGGGAATTAAACAAAATAAAAATATAAACGACAATTAATCAGGAGTTTTTTTTTACTGAAATTGGTTTATCACCTAACTCTGATGTTTGCCTTTTTTAGCCAACTATAAAAATGTTAAATACAGTATCGTCGCTTTCGTGTAGTTTCAACAAGCATCCTCCTTTTTTAACTTACCAATTCGCAGGAAAACGACGACACTAAACATTGACAGAAAAGTCGGAATAACGACTCCGGAAACCACGCCAAGCTTTCGGTTGCTTTTTGTCTGCGCCGTGCTTGGCCCGATTGTTTGCGGCTTCATTTTGGGACTGCGATTCGGTGCTTTCTCGGACATTCCAAGGCTGGATTGCCCCCTATTGACTGCAGCAGCAACAGTGAATATTTTTTTCTTTTCTCTCTATACCATGTTGGAGATGCGCTGTAATTTTGTCACGAATGAGTTTCACTCGGCTGCAATTTTGAACCAAATGAGCTTCACTCGGCTACCGCAGGGGAGCTAGGTGTGCAAATGCTAATGAACCCGGAAATGTGACGTCATTTTCTTCAACGTTTATCGTTTTTTAAACAAATTTTACTTTTCGGTTCATTCAGTCGAATGACAAATAATAATACAAAATGGGCATTTATAATATTTTCCATCGAGAATATTTTTCATTAACCCACCAAATTAGGATTAGGAAGAAGATGGATCGTTTTTAAACTGGCCAGTTGTTTTTGAAAAATAGACTAAAATTAGGATACATGTAAAACACATATGTGCATATATTTGGATGGATGGATGGATGGATGGATGGATGAGTTTTGACATACACACACAAGCATGTCGCATATCAGCATGTTGCATGCCTCCGTGCTAAAAATACTTTATTGGTTGTGGATATGATATTGCCAAATTATAATTCATTTAAATTAAAATAATGTTATGAGGATGACTCACAGGAACATAAATAGAAGAAGTCAATGTGGCATACTTCATACAAGAAGCAATTTCATGTTCTCATATTTATCGGTTAACAATAATTCAGCATAAAATATCAGGTTAATTTAGATCATTGTATATTTGAGATGCAAGTTGAAATGAGAGAAAATGTCACTCTTGCCGGAGGTTTGACAATGTCTTTTATATGATTCATTTAATTTGAACTTTCTCACTTATTCTGTCTGCATTTCTGCTAAACTACAAGATGCATATCATAGTTGATTCAATGGCACGTTGACATTTCACAATTCTGTCGATTCAATGGAATTCTGTCATATGGAAAATTTCCATTTAAATGGCTTGCATACAAATAATTGGGTCTGTGGAGTGCCTGTCCGCCCCTCATACACAAATTAAAACCATGTAAGTCTCTCATCCTCCTATTTCTAAAAATGTTTCTATGAGTGAATCGTTTTTCAGTTTTTAAATATAAATAAACTGAAGCTTAACATCACAAATGGCTGCTTTACATATTACCATCCCTTCGCTGAATTGCAATTCACATAATATATCAACTGAGCTGCATGGGTGAAGATCAAGAGCCTCTTTCAAGCAACCAACAAACTACTGTTTGCAATACTATCGTGTCAAAGCCTAAAGGTAAGCAGAGCTGCAATGTTGACTGCACAGATGATCCAACATCGCTTCTGTTAAACAGCACATACTTGATTAATTTGCGAAGTTATTGAGGTGGTGGTGGTGATATATTTGTGTGGTGTAGTTTCTCTTGCTTACAGATTCAGTAACTCGCCTCAACTCCCGGTTGTCATCGTAAAAAAATACAAATAAAAAAATTAAGAATACATACTTGCCATTTGTTCATCATAACACGGAGATGGGCATCCAGTGGCTTTGTTACTTCCCTGAGATAGGACCACTCACTGAAAATGGGCTAATTTCAACAAGACGTGATAAAGGTGTGTAAAGGATCTATAATTTTGACCCTTGGTGTGTTTAAATGTATATATGGCAGACATGTTAATCATAAATTGGGGAGCGGTTTTAAATAGCAGGGCGGGAAAATGACATAAAATGGCTTCATTAAAGAAACTTGAACAAATGGAGTGCATTATTTGGCTACAACCGCTAGAACGGCTGTTTGTTACTTTAGCAATAGTTGAGTGAACTAACTAGTTAGTCCAAAGAAGAACATACTGTCAAGATTTCCAATTCTGGACAAAGCTCAATTTTTTTCCTCTCAGTGTTCTTCATCTTGGCCTTAAAAGATAACAAGTTGGTTTGTTGGAGATGCTCCTCTCATAACTGGAGAGTACATTCGCTTTCCAGGCTCATCATCAACCGCTCCAGTTTTCCCATGATGAGTCGCCTGTAGCTGAGCAGCACCGTGCTCAGACTGTTAGTAGTTCGAGGAACACAAGACGATTCAATGCTTTCCGCTGCCCCCTGCTGTTCCTAACAGAATACACAATACAAGAGGTTTCAATTCACTTTCTCACACGCAACATTGTAGCGTTAACTCTTTGACAGACATCTGATATTGTGATCTTGGCTGACTTTGATAACAAGTGAAGGAAAACACACCATGAACAAATCCTAAACCACAACATAATCACATAAAATAATCTTTACAAACACTCGGAAATCTGACATGTGCTGACTTTTGTAGGAAGGAAGGAAGGGAAAAAAATCATTCTTCAGATGTCCGACATCCCAGTATAATCACTAAAATTCTGTCCGATTGTTGCTGTGTTTTGATTTGCTTAAGCATAAAACTCCAATGATGAAAATAATAGAAAGTGACACCTCTAAATGCAATCATTTACATGCATACAACAGAGGTCAACCGTGCTCCACTTGCGCAGATTTTTCAACGACATAAAACACAGAGTAGAGGACGTTTGAATGACGCTTTCAAGAGGTGTCATGTGGAAAGTATGCACTCCTATCTTTATCTTGTCCTGAGGAAGGAAGCCTATGGGATTGCAAAACATTCCCGACATCATTCCCAGAGCACCGGTGAATCCGAAAAGCTTGGATTTACCAGAAGCCAGGATGTATCCACACTTGATGAAACTGATAATGCTTCTCAATCCGATGCAGAGCGCAAAGTGAAACTCAGTGACGCGTAAATCCCTTGCAGTCTGTGTGAAAAATATTTTATTCAGTACTCAAGGTGTTGTTATTAGTGACAAAATGAAGGCTGGACTAGTAAGTAATGATTTTGCTGATTTGAGGTTACTTGTGGAAATAATGTTTTCTTTGTTTGTTTGTTTGTTTGTTTGTTTGTTTGTTTGTTTGTTTGTTTGTTTGTTTGTGTGTTTGTTTTCAATACAGCCAAACCTCAGTTTTTGAACATCTCAGTTCTTGAGCAATTCAGTTTTCAACCAAAATGTCATTTTTTTATGTCTCGGTATCGAACAGAAAATCAGTTCTCGGCCAAACTGAGGGCACCAAAATGCACCACTCAACTCCCCTCACCTTATACGTCACATCCTCACGTCGCGTTTCATTGAGACCAACGCATTATTCTCGTGTAGCTTTCCATTGTAAGCAGGCGTGTTTGTATTGTTCAATCACGCTAAAAAAATAAAAATAGCAAACATTGATTACATGATCTTAGTTTCACTCCCCAGTGGTTTCTAAGATTTTTGTGACTGCTTTATTTGCTGTATATAATAGCTATCCATGTTAAGCACCTTGTTACAGCTTCAGCTGTTGTTAAAGCACTATATAAATCAATATGTATTGTATAGTACATTGATTAAAATGGGAAATGTTTTGGTTTTACACCAAATTGGTTTTTGAACTGGTTTCTGGAACGGATTATGTCCGTAAACCGAGGTTTTACTGTAATGTGTTTGCTAACATTTTAAACATAGTCTCCGGAGCTGGCCAATCTGAGAGCATTGGACCAACAAATCACAGATAGAGTATGTAGTACTGTTCACGACTGCAATCATGTGACCTTGACAACCTCTTACACTCAATTGAAGATGTGTGAGGATGAGGAGGTAGCTATGGATGTTCCGTTCCAACCTCTGCAAAAGCACAGAAACACATTCTGCCTGGTTGAGTGTCCTCGCCACTTTAACGCTCTTAAAAAGATGCCTCAGCGATCCGCTGATGTCTTGCCTCCTCTCATGGTGCTGTGGAAATGGACACACAGATAAACCACGTCATTGTCGTAGGATATTACTGAGATGGAATGAAATAACTGAATTATCACTTGACTGATGGGTGCACTAACATACGGATTTTCGTTCCCAAGATGCTACGTGGAGCTCAGTGCAGGGCAGTTGAACTGGCGTGGGCAGGATGGTGGAACTGTTGCAGTTGTCCTGACCAGGATGGAGTTTTGGAAGTGGAAATACGCAACAGTGAGTTTACTATTAACAGTGCGGCCAAAATCCACAAGATAAATGATTGAGCAGCCGTCTTAAGCGTTGCGGTTGTCTTATTGAGGGTCACCTAGAAGCGATGTTATCACTAGGTACCCTGACCTACCTACTGTATCTGTATCTGTATCTGTCTGCCTCTCTTGTTAATATGATTTCAAATTTAGTTTGTTGTTAACAGTATACACAGTATGCAATATCACAAAAGTCCAATGTTGGGAAGTACTGTATATCATTTTTATTCTTGTCATAGTCCTATTGTTCCCCCGAGGGACTGAAGAGAAATGATATGGCCTGTGCGAAGGGTGTTGTCACACACACATACACACAAAAGCATGACTATAACAGGACAATTTACATTTTTGGTCGAGATTTGAGCAAAAACAAAGTAGACACGTGATTTGCTTATTGAGCCACATTAAATGATTTTGGGGTCCGTATCGGACTCATCTCCTACTCCCCTTTTCGTGTTTTCCACTTGTGTGTTAATGGCATACTTTTAGCAATATACATTTCTGTTAATTGGGCATTTCAGATGGCTAAATTGACTTTTGAAATGATTGTTTCTGTAAATATAGTTTCCCATAGCTATCAAAGTCAAGGCCCGGGGGCCATATCTGACCCACCACATCATTTTAGTCAGCCCACGAAAGCAAAGCAAAGCAAAGCATTTCAAGTTCCATGATGCTTGCTAAAGTCCCAACCAGAATTTCAAATTGTCGTATGTAAACCACAATAACAGTCATTATTTTTTTACTTCAAATTTTCAAACTAGTTGTTCGTTAATTTGTTGTGCGCTCTGTATGTGATATGTGGAGAGGAAAGCGCAACAACAATGTGACCCGCAGCAAAAACTGAGTTTGACACACTTGCCATATAGGGGCATTTTTTTGCGGTCATTAAATTGATCAAAATTAACTGGTGGTTCAAGTGGACCCCAGCAAGTGATATAAGTGTGTGAAATTTTCAGCCAGAAGGCTCACCAATGCAGTCTCCATCTCTGCCAAAATGTTCATTGCTCTCCTTGCCGATCGACTGCACACAAAGTCAATGGGCTTGGTTCCGGCATACGCCACTTGAGAGGCTAGCACACATAGCAGCAGGAGTCCTGGATGATCACACAAAGCCACATCACAGCAAAGCCCCAGACCCGTTGAGCCCGCAAAGTACAACTCCCGCTACTCACTGCTTAAAGCCATGCCCTGCTTTGCCGCGCTCGGTAATTCCACATTTGTTCCATTAAGAAGATGAGTCAGTTTTAAAATGTCCCATGTCCACAGCAAGCTCTCATCAAGAGGATACTCGTTTCCTTTTGTGTTCTCTTGATTTCCAGTCTAGTTATTCAGCAGGGGGAAGCGCTATCTTGTATGAAAACAGGCTACGCTCCAACTTTCCAACGTAACTTAAACCATACAGAAGCAAAACTGGATTTAAATTGATATCCTGTTTATTTTCGCCACCCACTAAGCTTTTTGGTCTTCGTAGGACTGCTCCCTGGCTGACTAAAAGGTTAATGATTTATGATTGTGAAAGACTCCATTTGCACAAGTGACATCAAATCATCAATGCTGGAGGCTATTTACCTTTTGCCAAAATGGCAAGAAGAGGAAAGTTTGTATTCTCCTCGCATATCCATCGATCAAGTCAATCCAATGCATATTCTTTGTGAATACTGCCTTGGGCCAATAGTTTTACTCCCTAGACCCGCAATCAAGGCCACAAATAGCTGAGATGCCCTCCCTGTTACGGTTTCAGATTGTAAATGTTGAACGGGTTTAACATTTACGATAGAATTGATCATCATCGCAGGAAGCGCAAAATTCTCCAATTTGGCTATAGTTGTTGTTTAAAACCCTGCCAAATTGGTGTCAGTGAATCATCCAAACTTGGTGCATTAAAAAAAATAAATAAATCAAATGATATTTACTGTCATTATAGTAACCGGTGCTCCAGTGGTTAGTGCATCGACCTCAAAGTCTCACGATTTGCAAGGTGGGGGTGGTCGTGTACCCCAGAAATCCAGGCAGGAGCGAGGATCAGGTTGTATTTGACAAATTGTATTAAATAAAATCAGCAGGAACAAAATCTCAAACAATGTCATCAGAACAAAAAGTAGCAAACCAAACCAGGAATAAACCATGATAAGATGAAACAAACCTGACAGGGTGAAACAAACAATGCCCTGACACTGAATGGTTGTGCCGGGAGTCCTTTTCCCTGCCACTGATTAAAACGACCAACACCTGTGCAGCTACAGGCGGGCCCGACTGTGCCACCCGTTGGTCACAAACCGAAACGTGACACACACAGTGCAGAAGTACCAGGTTCAAATCCAGCTTCCTGTGTAGAGTTTGCACGTTCTCTCAATAGCGTGGATTTTCTCCGGGTACTCCGGGTCCCTCCCACATTCCAAAAACATGCACAGTAGGCTGATTGAACACCCAAAAATTGTCCACAGGTGTGAGTGTCAGCATGGATGGTTGTTCGTTTCTGTGTGCTCTAGGATTGGCTGGTAACCGGTTCAGGGTGTCCCCAGTCTATTCCCTGTGGACAGCTGGGATAAGCTCCATCACCCCCCGCAACCCTTGTTAAGATTAAGCGGATCAGAAAGTGTATGGATGTATTTGATTTTGCTACGCAAATGGTGTACATCTTAGTTATTGACCACAGATTTCCGACGTATGTACAATTTTGGGTTACAAAGTCAGCTTACAAGTACAGTGCACATTTTGTTCAAAATAAATTTGGGGGATTTTCATGACGCCAGTTCAGGGTGTACCTGACTTGTCGCCCGGTAGGATAGTGTTAGGGTCATTATTAATGATTGTCCTAACAGATAGACTCAGATTAAACACCGTCATGAAGACCAGTAATATAGAAAAACAATGAATGTGCTCTTTCATCTGTGTTTAGAACACATAGATCCTGTCAGGTCATGTCATCGTTGTATTTCTGCAATTTATTATTAGTCATCCATCAGGTTGTTTTGTCTCAGGTGCCACAGCTGGAAGACAGCGAAGATACAATGTGATTGTCAGGTTGAAGAGCTATCACAGCCGCCCAAAAAAAAAAAAAAAAAAAAACCAAGGCACCAGGACAAAACACTCGGGGGTGTGCCATCCATCCTCATTTTCGACACGTGTGTTTGTCTTATCATTAGTTTGGATGTTGACTGAGCTCCGCTGCCTCTTCCAAGCTGTTTGTGGATTATTGAAATGTATACGTAATGCCTAAATTTAGATCTCATGGCAGTGCTGTTCTTGATCAGAGGAGATACTCATGGATTTGAACATTCAAATGTGTGCGAACCACGGCTGACATTCAGCGGTCATCCGAGGAGTAGGAACGAAGATTAAAAATGTTGGACATCAACTTATTGATGTGAAAAGGGATCTACAAAATGATCCATATCAGCTCACATCCTGATAAGTACATGACGGCTTTTGTGTGCATTGTTGATTCTGTGGCTTTTGTACGTATAATGAAGTTGAATATGATTTTTCTTTGCTGAACACTGACTTATTCTTAGCAAACCAACTTGACAGAAATTGGCTGAATCATGTAACATTCTTACAAATGTAAACTCTCACAAGAGTGACATCTTCAAAATGGCGGCTTCAATGAGCAACTATATACGATTTCAAATACAATAGGTTTTGATATCTTGGTTTCTGTTAACACAAAAATGAGCAATGGGACTGCTTTTTTAACACGAGGGTGTCAAACTCATTTTTTGCCATCGGACACATTGTCGTTACGGCTTCCTCTCGGTGGCTGTTATTAATTAAGGAAAACCATTACAATGTTTAGTCCCCTCTCCATATTACATATAGAGCCCACAACAAAGTAAAAAATAAAGACTGTTATTGTGGTTTACATGGGACAACTTGAAATTTTGGTTCAGAATATAGCAAGCATCATGGAATTTCAATTGCTTTCATGGGACAAATAAAATGATGTGGTGGGTCAAATTTGGCCCCTGACCCTTGACACCTGTGCTTTAACCAATCAGAATTCAGGCCTATCCACACACCTCAGTGTGTTTGAGTGTACGCCTGCGTGTTGTGCTGCCGCTGATCTCCGGCAAAACCTTCGATTTTCTGCCACCATCGGATTACATCATTCTCATCCCGTTGCATTTTTTTGAACTTTCAATCAATCATCTTACTGTTTTGATTGCTATTAGCGGTCACTACTTCCACCTACGCAATATCAGTCTTCGCCCATCTCTCACCGCTCACACCACTGCTATCCTTGTTCATAGTTCTTCGGATTGACTATTGCAATTAACTTCTCCTTGGTGTCCCTTAGAAAGTTCTCCACAAACTTCAACTCATCCAGAATTCTTCACCCCGGATCATCACCAGAACCTCATCCTTTCACCACATCACCCCTGTCCTCCAAGAGCTCCACTGGCTCCCGGTCAAATATAGAATCAACTTTAAAATTCTTCTTTATACATTTAAAGCTATCCATAACCTTGCCCCCCTTACCTATCTGACCTTCTTCAAAATTCTATTCCCTCTCGTTCCCTCAGATCCTCGTCCTCCCTCCACCCGTCTCAGCACGATGGGGGACAGGGCTTTCAGCTGCTCTGCCCCCAAACTCTGGAACTCACCTCCTCCCAACATTCGTAACATCGATTCTCGTCCCACCTTCAAATCCCATCTCAAATCACACCTATTTAAAATCCTATTTTCTGTGTAGGTCTTTCTTTTGTTTCTATTTATAACTGTATTTTATATATTGTATTCTATTTGTGATTGTGTTTTATTTATTATACTACCTATGCTTGTTTGTGACTGTAAAGTGTCCTTGAGAGCTTTGAAAGGCGCTTAAAATGAAATATATTTGTATTATTAATTTTTGGCTCGTCGGAGCAAAATCTGTTTTGTTGTACATTTGTTTCATTTGGTTCTGTTATTCGAGAAATATCTATTTTGAAGTGTTGCAGAAAGTGGTGGGCTTCGCTTCACTTCCACAAATGACATTGGTGAGAGAGTAGATGAAATCAGCAGCAAGGGTGAATATACGCATGGTTTTCCTCCTCCTCCCCTCCCTTGTCTCTGCAGACAATGCAGAAATTAAGACAAATGCACACAGCCGCTCCACGGTGAACGAACGGGGCGACAGCAATGGAGAAAGCTGCAGGACGCGGCGCCGACGCTACCCGCATTGCATCACGGACACGACTCCAAGTCCCCCGCTGATTCCTTCCTCCCACCTCATCCCGAGTGGGCCTAATTGGACGCTTGTCTCTCTTCGCTCGGGAGGGGTCCGTGGGGGTAAGAGTTGGGGGGTCCAGTACAGCACAAAAATGCATAATCACAGATGACGATCACGATCCGAACGGTTCACAAACTTTCAGAGCCACTGAATGGATTCCGCATCGGCGAAGGGCCAGCGGGGGGCATCTGGCGAAACCTCCCACGCATGTCGTTTGCAGCCGGGTCACGTTGTCGATTAAGCTTCAAGCAACCTGTGGCTGCGCGCGTCCTTGCTTCAACTTGTTCCTTCTTCCTGCGAGGTGTAATGGAGCAACGCAGCTGACGATTTGGAAGGGCCGGAAGGAGAAGAATCACCCAAGGAAAAGGTGAGTACGATATTATGATCTGTGTTTTTTTTACTTGTTTCTACCTTTCTAAACTAGCAACACAGTGAGTGCTTCTCAACTTTATCCACGTCTTTGCTCAAGGGCAAATGCTACCTGAATATCTTATTAAGATACAAGTCATATTTTTTCAACTACCTGGGTGATTATTCTCGATTGAATTACTTTATATACACCTGGAGAACAGATGAATTGGTGTGTATTGTGTAGCAGTAGAACCAAAACGTGAAAATATGCAAAACGACTTTGACACAAATCAATGATAAAACAATGGCACTGCTTGAGAAACACCAAAGTATTGCGAAGCCTGACAGATTTGTGATATTGTATCTACAACACAAAAGGGAATCCCTACAGACGAAGCAATTTCACATAATCAGATTTGTGAATCTCCCTAAGGCCCTCCTGACATGCTGATTGACAAAGACTTGACACTTATATGTAGAAGCTTATTACTGGCAAAAAGAAAATACATAAATGCAATTGTGGTCATTAACTTTAAACATTTTACCCATCAGAGAAATGATGCCCCTTGGTTGTACAGTGGGGCCTCGGTTTACGAACACCTTGCCTGATGAACTTTTCGGTTTACGAACGTTACATTTATGAAAATTAAACCTTGGCATACACACTATTTTCGCGATACGCACCCCCCACCACGGCTGGCGGAGTAATCTTCGGCGGAAGAACACAAAAGCACACGACCGAACAGCATCCCAGCCGGCCTACCTTTCCACACCCCCTTTCCATGAGTGCACACGTCGATTGTCTTCAACGATACTTTTGCCGTAATAGGACCAAAAAACATACCACCACAGGCTCATGTTCAGCCGAAGAAGACACAAACCAAAATAACAGTCGAGGAGAAGAAGGAGATCATTGAGAAACACGAACGTGGTGTGCGTTTGTGGTGCCACATGTGCGCACCGCGGCTATCATGTGATCTCAGCCTGACACATCTCCGCTGTGTGTCACTTCCCTGGAAGTAACTTTCTACTACCATTCTACAAAGAAAGAGCCCGGTACCGTCCACCATTGCTAGCATCCCTCGCAAAAAGCTTGACACAATGGTGTTATTTAGTCGATGATTTCACGTGACTAATGACACCGAAAATGTCACGTGCGAGTTGACAGCTGGGGCGGGGCCGCCGCCCCCGACCTCCGCCAGCCGAAGAAGACACAAAGCAAAATTACAGTCGAGGAGAAGAAGGAGATCATTGCGAAACACGAACGAGGTGTGCGTGTTGATCCCCTAATCACCGATACTGGGACATTTCAACGAGTCACTGTCACCTCACCGGTGACATGATTACGACGCCTCGCTCCTCGCTGTGTCTTGTGCTGGCAAGTCCAAGAGTTTGCTTTGCCTGAGGTGATTGTTAGCTGCGATCGCGTAAGTTTGTTGCTTTCCGGGATCGCATGTGTGCCATTTTATTTTGCCTAGCTTGACAGGCTGGACGGATTCCCCCCGCCCACCTTCTTTTGTCGCGTTTTATTCCGGGTCCGTGGAATCATTGGAACCGCGCCTTTTGTTGTAATAAAATCTCTGCCAGCACCTATGGGACTCGAAGTGGATGCAGATGACATTGAGGAGCTTGTTGCTGACCATAATGAGGTCCTCAACACAGAGGATTTGATTTGCCTTCAAGAGGACAAGCAGAAGCAGGCCATTCAGCAGTTGATGTGCAGGCTTTTATTGAACAGTTCAATCCAGAAAAAGGCTATGAGAAACATCAACATGATGAATGATAATGTGATGCCTCAGTTTCGTAAGATCTTACAAGTCGGAAAGCAACAGGTGTCAATTAAGAGCCATCAATGACCATCACAAATCTAAATAAAGTGACTTTATTATATAGTGCAGTACATTTCTTTCAATACAATACAATAGCACATTTATTATACATAGAATAAGGTATGTTGTGTGTAGTTTAAAGGCTTATTTAGTTGAAAATTATATTTTATGGACACCTGGGAATAGATTATTCTAATTTTAAAGGTTTCCTATGGGAAAAAAAAATTGGGATACACACTTTTCGCCTTACACACTCTGTCTGGGAACCAATTAAGTTCGGTAGCCAAGGTTTGACTGTACTTTAGTAAATAACTAAATGTTCAGCTCAAGTGTACAACTACACTATTTTTAATTGTAACATCTGCCATCTAGTGGTGGATTATTGAACTGTTTTTCTGGTCATGATTGGTCGCTGTCATGAATAGATTGACAAAGACAAATACCTGGCGAATTATACGTTTTCCCCGTATTTTATGTTTTTCTCATTTCAAATAATGTACGACATACTACAACTTTTATACGGGAAAAAATATATTGTGAACCGATCTTCCAAAAACCATTTTGGATGAAATCCAGTTGTTCTCAACAGCTGGTAGCCAACAGCAATGCTGGCGCCGATCACTACTCCTGTTACAGCAAACCAGTAAAAGTAATACTCAATCATATTTTTTTTTTATCGCGGCGTATGGTCGGTTTGATAAAGTCCGAGAAGCCAGACTGAGATGGTTTGGACATATCCAGAGAAGAGAGAGTGACTATATTGGAAGAAGGACGCTGAGCCTTCAACTGCCAGGCAGGAGACCGAGAGGAAAACCAAAGAGGAGGTTGATGGATGTTGTCAAAGAGGACAACATCAAAGAGGAAGGTAGCTGGTATTAAGAGAAGAGGATGCACAAAACCTGATTGGATGGAGGACACTGATTCGCTGTGGCGACCCCTGAACGGAAAATCCCAAAGGAAAAGAAGATGGTTGGTTTGATAAAAGCATAACGTGCACATGCGCGGTAAGCTGTCTGCATTTCCGCTTGAGTTAGCGTTTTTTATCCTTTCAAATAATGTACGGCATACTAAAACTTTTACACGGGAATTGTAATCATTTATGAGGCAGCTATTTGTCATGATCTGGTTGGCGACCAACGGGGGGCGCTGTCGGCCCCGCCTGCACCTGCACAGGTGCTGGTCGTCCCGATCAAATTGGCGACCAGCGGGTAGCGACGTCAGCCCTGCCGGCAGCCTCGCAGGTGCTGGTCGTTATAATCAATGACACTTAAAAAGACACCTGGCACGATCATCCGGTGCCGATTCATTGTTTGTTTGCTGCTTGTTTGCTGCATGCATTGTGTACGTGTTTGTTTAACCTTGGCGGACTTTTACACTTGGTTTTCTTTTGCTACTTTGTATTTTTTCCATTCAGATCATTTTGATGTTTTACATTTTGTTCCTGCTGACTTTATTTTAATACAATTTGTCAAACAACCTCCTGCTCCCTCCTGCCTGCTTTTTGGGATCCGAACCCGCCATCACCACCTCGCAAAACCGTGACAGAATGAATCGGCCTACCATCGGATCCCGCAGGTACATCGGACCCGTCTCATTTCCACCCTGTGCCTGGCAATGCTACGTCCACGTTAGCGCAAGCCTCGTCGAGTTTGAATTGCGTCACTCGACGAGCCGCAACGTCCACGTAAACGTCCGGCCGAGACCTCCTTCCAGGTGGCCGTCCAGGGTGACCCTGGGTGACTGGCATTGCACGCCCACGTCCAGCCACGCTGTCGTCGTGCATGACGGATTGAGTCTCATCCACGACGAGCCGTGCAACGTCCGCGTCAATGTCAGTCCGAGACCCCACTCACCGCTGGATCCCGGAGCGGCTCTGGACCCGTCTCGTTCCCCCGGAGCCGGGCAGTTCACGCCCACGTCGGCGTCCGGCCGAGACCTGGTCCCATACGGCCGTACGGGGTGCCATTCTGCGCCTGGCAGTCGACGTCCACGCAGAGCCATGCGCCGTCGCGTGAACGTGCGAGAGGGATCGCACTCACGCCCACGACGATCCGTGCCGCGTCTTCGTCCACCCCAGGCCGAGTCCCGTTCCCATCAGGCCGCCGCCCGTCGTGTGCTGGAGAGGCCGCGGTTGCCCTCTCCACCGACCGTTCCCTGGCGAGTGGACCTTTTGGGAGACTGTTGGGACTTCTGGAAGCAGCCCCTTGAAGGGGGGGTACTGTCATGATCTGGTTGGCGACCAACGGGGGGCGCTGTCGGCCTCGCCTGCACCTGCACAGGTGCTGGTCGTCCCGATCAGATTGGCGACCAGCGGGTAGCGACGTCAGCCCTGCCGGCAGCCTCGCAGGTGCTGGTCGTTATAATCAATGACACTTAAAAAGACACCTGGCACGATCATCCGGTGCCGATTCATTGTTTGTTTGCTGCTTGGTTGCAGCATGCATCGTGTACGTGTTTGTTTAACCTTGGCGGGCTTTTACTTTTGGTCTTCTTTTGCTACTTTGTATTTTTTCCATTCAGATCATTTTGATGTTTTACATTTTGTTCCTGCTGACTCTATTTTAATACAATTTGTCAAACAACCTCCTGCTCCCTCCTGCCTGCTTTTTGGGATCCGAACCCGCCATCACCACCTCGCAAAACGTGACACTATTAGCCAAGGTTGACAGATATGAAGACAAGAAAATAATATTTTTGGTCCAATTAAGTGATATTTAATAACACTCGTGATTTAGAATTACTGAAGGATTGAATGACGTGGGTTCTTGCTCTTTTTTTGGAAAATGTGATTTGAAATGCCTACAAATTGGAAGTCAACCACTGATACTGTTGTGTTCGATTTAAGTGTAAAATAAGTCTTTCAAAATCAATTATTTGGGTGATTGTAGATTAATTTCAGATTGAGTTGGAAACCCGCAAGAGGTCACCTTAACAGTTTTCCAGTTAATGCTCACTGGCAAACAAAAAACGGTGATTTTTTTGTTGTTGTTGTCATGCAGTATGTTGAGATAGCCGGTGAAGTTTTCAGACGGCAGCTCTCCGTGTAGGTTGTAGTGTTCTACAGGGCCTTGTGGATATGTTGCGATGTGGGCTGCAGGCTAGGGCTACATAGCAACTAGTTTCTTGCCTGTCGTGACCGCCGTACCTCTGTGACGCTCCTCTGGGCAAAGAAATGACTCAACCCGCCTTCAAGAGGGCATATTATTGCAAATGTACTTTTTAATGCACAGGTATCAAAGTCAAGGCCCGGGGGCCAAATCTGGCCCGCCACATTATTTTATTCTGCCCGCGAAGCAAATCAAACTTGCAAAATTCCATGATGCTTTCTAAAGTCCGAACCAAAATTTCAAATTGTCCCATGTAAACCACAATAACGATAATTATTTTTGACTTCAAGTTTGAAAATTAGTTATCCGTTAATTTGTTTGCCGCACTATATGTAATATGTGGAGGAGAGGAAACATTTTAACTCATTCACTGCCATTCAGAAATATATTCGGGAATTGAAAGTATCACGTTGAGCACCATTCCCAAATTAGTTTGGGTTTTGTTTTTTCTTGCTCGGGTGTTGATAAAATGCTGGCCTGACTTCTGGCAATTGTTTCTCCTTCCACAAGGGGCAGCATGTCCCTTTTTATTTGCACTTTATTCCACCTTCAGCTAAAATCGCAATATAAACCAATATGTATGTACATATTACATTGTATTTTGGACTGCCACCCTCATGTCAAGCTCGTATAACTCCAGACCCATATAATTTAGGAAATAACTCATTTCTTCTGATGAAAGAAGAGAGTCTAAGGTTTCTTACGCTGCATTGAATGTTTATCTAGTCCAGAAATTCCATATTCTATGGGTCCTGGAATTCCAGTGATAATGACAAAAAGCACTGGAGTGGACACATTTTTGCCCATCTGGCAGTGAATGAGTTAATGGCTTCCCCAAATTCGTAATGGCCCCCGAGAGAAAACCGGAACTACAATATACAAAACATTACTTTGGCACCCTTGTCTTAATGGATTGCATGCAAACTGTATCGGGTATCTATAGTCCTTTCTTTGCAAATATGACATTGAATTAGTGCAAAATTGCCGTTGAATTTCAAAAAATGTGTAAAGCCTTTCTGTTTTTTTTTTTACATATTGGTCCCTAGATTTGACTTTCTTCGCCTATGAATTGCATGGCAGGCCGACTGAAGATCCAAAGCCACTTCCAAGTGACAATTGGATGACAGTCTGTGTGAGATACAATCCTGTCAAAAATACACTTCATATATAGATACATACTGAGTCTGTGATGTTGTCGTTATTAAGTGATGTGCCTGCTGAAGTCTCAATGTATTACGCGCTTCCACCACAAGAGAAAATGAGCACCTATTGGTTTTTTCCCCTTCAACACTCTGGGCTCAATTTCCATCAAAAGAAGCCACTTATCTCCTTAAACCCACTTTTGTGGGAGGCTGATGAATGTAAGACAGGATCGCGCCCTCAGAACGGGCTGAGCTCTGTGTGAATTTAGTTGTGGCGCGTCGAGTGGCCTTTTATCTTACTCCATATAATTTGTCAGTTAACTTTCTTGGTGAATGTTTTGCACTGATTCAGGTTCTGTTCTCTGTTTTACTCTGTTTGTATACTGTTTGAGTTACATGTCAGTTCAGAAACAAGGTCTTTTTGTGTGTGCGTGTGTGGTGTGTGTGTGTCTGAAACTCAATAAAAATCACCACAAGTTATAACATCTGGTAAAATCCACATTGTGCGTGGTGTATCGATCAAAGTAATTAAAAAAACGGATGTGCTCTTAAATCAACATTTCCAATTCCATTGAGAAATCAACATCAAAAATCCCTTTGGGGACATACGAATCCATCTATGGTTCAATTTTCCTGTCAGCCAGTTCAATTCAACAGTCCGTTCGATCTTCAGAATAAGAAAGCCTTCAATCGTCTCACAATGGGGAAATTTCCACAGCAGCAATTTGAAAGGGGATGGTTGTGGGGGGTGGAGGATAAAAAACAAGATAATCTAAGCATAATAAAAAATGTCAGAAGACTGAGGTGTATACTGTAACAAAATGAACAAAAAAATCTCATGTGTAAATAAATGTAAAACAACTCATTTTAAATGTGACAAAAACAAAGTTCATATTTCCTTGGAAGCTCATCACAGTTCAGGTTCCGAAATGTCTCTAAATGGGAAATAAACCAACAATGTGACTGGCAGGGTGATGTGAAGCCTTGTCAATTGTTTATTGTGATGTCATTTTATCCATTTGTGTACCTCAGTGCCCTGCTTCGCTGGTCTTGCATTATTAAAATATATTTCGCAGCACAAACGAGTTAAACCATTTCTGATTAGCATTTTCTTTGCCCATAAAGGGCATTCGGGACACCGGTTTCCTTTATAAAGTGCCAATCCGGCAGTATCCTTGAGACCTCAAGAGTGTTTCACTGCACTTAATCTTACTGGGGAGTGGATGAAAAGCCCACAATGATAGGCTCACATTATGTGGCTGAACGATGAGGCCCGTTAGTGTTACGTTGTCAAGTGTCAGCCTTTAACTGTCACATACAAGCTCCCTTGATGCGTTGCAAGAAGGGATAACCTTGACCCATAGGAGACGTTTGTGGTGCCAATGAGCACGCAAAGCGGAAAACACACACACCACACGCATGATTTGTTTTTGAGGCTGGCTGTGAATCACCGAGCATAGTTTTCTTGAGACCTGTGAAAGTAATGAGGAAAAAAAGAGAAAAATAAGGTTGTACCAAAAAATATCTATCTAGCTATCTAGCTAGCGACCTCCCTACCTCCCTCCTGACTTCCTTCCCTCCTTACCTGCCTCTCTGTCTCTCTATCTCTCTCTGTTTCCCTCTGTCTCCCTCTCTCTCCATCCATCCAGCCATCCATCCATCCATCCATCCATCCATCCATCTCTCTCTATCTCGCTTTCTCTCTCTCTCTCTCTCTCTCTCTCTCTCTCTCTCTCTCTCTCTCTCTCTCTCTCTCTCTCTCTCTCTCTCTCTCTCCCCCTCCCTCTGTCCGTCCGTCCTGTCAATAATTACAGTACATCTTTATCTATCTGTGCTCCCCCCAATTAACTCATTCACAGCCAGATGAGCAAAAAATGTTGTCACTCCAATGCCGGGGTTTTTGTCATTTTTCACTCAATATTGAATTTTATGACTACATAAACATTCAATATAGCGTTAGAAAACTTAGACTCTCTTCATTCATCAGAAACACTTCACGAGGGAGGCGTCCCGGGGGCATCCTAATCAGATGCCCGAGCCACCTCATCTGGCTCCTCTCGATGTGGAGGAGAAGCGGCTCGACTTTGAGCCCCTCCCGGATGACCGAGCTTCTCACCTTATCTCTAAGGGAGAGCCCGGACACCCGACGGAGAAAGCTCATAGTGGCATACGCTTTACAAAAAGCCCCAAATACCAATACAAATATTTAGCGTGTGATAAATTCTGCGGCGTCAGCTAGCAATAAACCCTTTAGTGTTTTGTTATGGTCGAATAGTATCTGTGATAAATGTGTAAGGCTCAGCATGCTAATCGATTCGCTGACCTATAAAAGAGATTATAATTCACCGTGAATCACTCCACACAGCAAGCCAACGACTTGGCCGGGCCCCTTACTTTAATGCCCTTAACAATGCAATTTCCCCAACATTTAGGCTGAACGGAGCGACGACCAAATTGTGTTCTGTTTGCCTTTTGGATGTGTCATTTACTTTTATGGATAATGGAAAAAAGCAAGACTGTGCAACACGTTCTACCGATCTATTTTGAAGGACCTGCACTTCGGTGCCTTTGTTACTCTTCCAATGCGTTTGTAGCTCATGAAAATAAAGTAGCAGCGACATATTCCTACCATCCATCACAGCCACTGTTGACTTTTTCTCCCATTTGCATCAGTTTTCAAGTGTTTACAATTGGATTGACTCCGCTTTAGTCATGAGGCTGTGATGATTCATCAGGGGGAGTACTCAGCCGGCGAAAACAGTCGTATGCCACAAGAATTGCGCAGAGAGAAGAAGTGGAAAGAATTGACATTGCTGAACTCGCACAATTATCTGTATTAATATTATTTGCACATTCAGTCACTTTTAATATGGTATTTTTCCTCAACATGGATGTTTTTATTAGATTTGATCTAAAATCTCTTTAATAATTTTTTCTTATTAAAAAATATTTATCCACATCGCCTTATATGAATTACATCGATCGCGTGACAAATTTTCTAATGTTTCACCCAGTCCTATTTTCATACAGTTAATGGTGTGACCTGTAATATTTTGCTCTTCAATTTAAGTTGAACTAAAATTCACAGAGTTGTCAGTTAGGTGTTCCACTGTTGTTTATTCACTAACAATGAATCAGAGTGAGTTTCTTTTCATTTCTAAGTGAATGTCTCTATTATAAAATGAGCAACAAATGAATTGTCATTCCTCTTATTTGCGTACATTTTACGTATTTAAAAATATTGGTATCGGTTACTCAAGATATATGGCTGGAAAACAAGTAGAATTGAACATCCCCTGTTGTTATGAATAATAAACGATGCTCATTTATGTGTTGTTGATGTTCACAATAATTAAGAAACAGATGCGTATCAATAGGCCACACAGTTCCGTTAACGCTCTGACCAGTGACGTGCGGTGAGGTTCATGGCTGGTGGCCACTGATGTCATCACAGTCAGATTTACAAACATGAACCCCACAGAGTAGCTTATTCACCATTTGATTGGCAACAGTTCACGTGTTTTGTTTAAAATGTCATGTCAGCATTCTTTATATACTGTATACAAACTGCAGCATAGTTACCTTTACTTATAAATGAAGTCCAAGTCACTCTGTCTCAATGGAGATCACTGCCTTGATCCATCCTGTTCCAACTGTATGTTTTTAGTCTTTTGTGCTGAGTATGACCACTCCACTGATGCTGTCGTAGCTGGAACAGTGAGCACGAGCTGGAGCAACTTTGTCGCTTCAGGAATAGTTTCAATGAGATCCTTCTTGGCCAAAAAGCTGAGAAGCTGTCCAGGAGATTTACATTCATCCTTCGCCATTTGTGAGCTATACGGTGCGGTGTTGGTCTTCCTTTAATTATTATCTCCTGCTTCGATTGAAAGTCCAGTTTAGAAAAGTCCTTCAATTTAGATATGTCATCCACCATTCTGAAAATAAGGCCAAGCAACACGAAAAAATGACTGGGTGGTTGCACTTAACTTGCCAACTGTTTACTGTAGCTTTCTGTCACTAATTCTGTTATTCTGCAGCCAGGGAGTCGCATGAAGAATCTATAATTACCAATCCTGTCATGAGGCAGGAGAACTGTGTGCCTCACCTATGCACACAGTTTTAATAAAAATAAAATAAAATAAACACTATAGTACAGTGTTTATAATGTACAGTGACTACATTATATACACCAGCTAAACTGTAGAAATTTAGTTCGTATACTAAAAGCTTTTGATGACCTTAATAGCGATATGCAGAGGGACAGCAATGCGGTCTCATTGCAGAGCAAGCCAGCACAGTTAGCATAGTGATTGCGCAATCCATGGTGAGGCTCAGCTGGCTCGTGCCTCACCGCTCGTCTCTACTTAGTATTTGAACGGTAAATGTGAAATTTCAGCGATTTTGAAAAAAAAAATCCAAAAATGGTGAAGTTAAACCCCTGATTGTCTAAAATATTTTCATTTTTGTAAATATATCTATATATATATATATAAAAAAAATCCTCGTCTCACCCCTCATGGGTGGTGTCTCTCCCCCATCTTTAGCTCGGGTCAGGAAGCTTGAGGGATCTGCGCAGTATCCGTGCTGTTCCCAGCACTGCGCTCTTCTGGACCGAGATGTTGTTCCCGGGATCTGTTGCAACCACTCGTCGAGTTTGGGGGTCACTGCCCCGAGTGCTCCGACCACCACAGGCACGACTGTCACCTTTACCTTCCAGGCTCTCTCCAGCTCCTCTATGAGCCCTTGGTATTTCTCGAGTTTCTCATGTTCCTTCTTTCTGATGTTTCCATCACTCGGGACCGCTACATCCACGACAACGGCTTTCCTTTGCCCTTTATCTATGAGCGCGATATCTGGTTGGTTGGCCATTACCATCTTGTCAGTCTGTATCTGGAAGTCCTACAGGATCTTTGCTCGGTCATTCTCTACTACCTTGGGAGGTGTTACCCATTTTGATCTTGGGGTTTTCAGTCCATACTCGGCACAGATGTTTCGGTAGACTATGCCAGCCACCTGGTTATGGCGCTCCATGTAGGCTTTCCCTGCCAGCATCTTACACCCTGCAGTTATGTGTTGGATTGTCTCAGGTGCCTCTTTGCACAACCTACACCTTGGGTCTTGCCTGGTGTGGTATATCCCTGCCTCTATGGCTCTGGTGTTCAGGGCCTGCTCTTGAGCAGCCAGGATGAGTGCCTCTGTGCTGTCCTTTAGGCCAGCCCTCTCTAGCCACTGATAGGACTTCTTGAGATCAGCCACTTCTACTATGGTTCGGTGGTACATCCCGTGTAGGGGCTTTTCCTCCCATGATTGTCCCTCTTCCAGCACCTCATCCTCTGTTCCCCATTGTCTGAGACATTCTCTGAGTACATCATCCGTTGGAGCCTTCTCTTTGATGTATTCATTGAGCTTGGATGTTTCATCCTGGACAGTGGCTCTCACACTCACTAGTCCCCGGCCTCCTTCCTTACGGCTTGTGTACAGTCTCAGGGTGCTGGACTTGGGATGGAACCCTCCATGCATGGTGAGGAGTTTTCGGGTCTTAACATCCGTGGTCTGAATATCTTCCTTTGGCCACCTTATTATTCCTGCAGGATATCTGATCACTGGCAGGGCATAGCTGTTTATTGCCCGGGTCTTGTTCTTGCCATTGAGCTGGCTTCTGAGGATTTGCCTCACCCGCTGGAGGTATTTGGCCGCTTTCCTTGTTGCTAGTTATCCGGGCCTGGTGCCGTCCAGTTTTTCATACCCTTTTTCATAACCCTGCCACTGAGCGTACACTTTCGCAGGTTGTGTTGCGAACAGCCTGTTTATTCTTCTGGCCTCATTCTCTTTCGTGTACCTCTTTAGGCGACTGGACAAGGCCTGGAGCCTTTGTTTGGCAGTTTCGAGTGCTTCAGGTATGGTTATCTGCATGTACCTCTTGGGTATTGGCCTTTTATTCACACCTCTCTGGGTCTCCGTCAATTGACTCACATCTTTCCGAGCCGCCTTGATCTTAGCCTCCAACCGTCTTTTCCATGGTGGGTAATGAAACTCGTGGCTCTCATGGTTGCTCTTGTAGCCAAGCATCTCTAGGATCACTGATGCTGAAGTGTATATCAGCTCATTGGTTTCCGTGATCGTTCCGGTCGGGATCGTTCTCAGTGCTGCATTCACAGTTTCCATGAGACTTTCAGGTGGTACTTCACATCGCCGTAATCGGTTTCTTAGTTGCCCAGTATTCATTCTTGCCATGATCTTATCTCTCAGGTCAGTTGCTGCTTCGCTCAGCATTTTATTAATTGGGGCTGGCTTCCCAATCTCATCATTCGTTAGGGCTTGCCTCCCAATCTCTGGTTGAACCTCTTCCTCTGATGTGGCAGCCCGGGGCCCTTCACCTCGGACTTTGTGTTGTGTTGTACCTCATCAATCTCAAGTTGTGATAGCAATTGCCGTTTGTGGATAATGGAACACTGAGCTACTAGTTGTTTCGTGACTGTAGGTTTCGAAGTAACCATTCAGCCCCCATTCTTCGCATGTAACCCCTCTGACTAGGGTTTCTTGAGTAGTAGTATTCCAACAGAGCCATGTTATCGCATCTCGTCCATCTCCGCATCTCCATTTTTCATCAAGGTGCTCTGGTTCCCCAGCACCCGATGCAGACCTTGTTTGGCCGGGCGACGTCTGAGCCGGCATGTCATTCAATTTATTTCTCTCATCATTGTATGAGGTAGGCATTAGCGTGAAGGGTCTTGCCCAAGGACCCACACTGGATGATGTTTTGTGCTCATTTTCTCTGCCCCAAGTGGGATTCGAACCCTCGTCTTCCGTATGCCCCCCCAAAAAAATATATACAGTAAAGTTATATCGATATTCTCGGGAGTCGGAAAAAATATCGATATAACCGGACTATTGATATATTCGATCCTGCGGCATGTAAATTTTCTCTTTGCGTTCATAGAAATAGTATCGTAATAAGCAGTACTATCGATATAACCGATATCGATATAACAAGACTTTACTATATATATATATATATATATATATATATATATATACTGTATGTCATTCCCTGAAGGTGCCCTTTATAACGCAGTGCATCTTATGCATGGAAAGGTTTTTAAATATGTCATTTGTTGAAGGTGTGCCTTATATCCCAGAAACTATGGTGCTTCTGTTCAACTGTTACAAAAAAAGTTAAAGTGTTACAAAAGTAAAGTGAAGTGAATATTCAATTAAAATTGTCAATTCAATTTGAAAGATGCATATCAACATTGAATTGACGTGCATCTTTCAAATGAACCAAAACACATGCTTAAGATATCTGAAATTAAAATAAAAAAGCAAACTCACAAGAATATATTGAAGTTAATTGCAGTTATATGTAAAGAACGTCCGCGAATGTTGCCCCCGCCCCTGCATTTTTAACACACCAAATCTGACCCCCTTTGCAAAATGTTTGGACACCCCTGCTATAAATGGCATAAATATAGCATGCTATAACCCACCTCATGACTCAATTTCACGCTTTAAAATTGATCAATCAAATTGATAAAGTTGCCTAAACAACTAATCGGATCAGCCTATACATACATAGATTATTTTGTAATCAACTGATCAAAATTCACCTGCATTTAACATCACACCTAAAATACAGCTTATCAACAAAAAAAAAACAGCCGCACCAACTGCACACATATTGCCACTTATGTAGCACAACACTGAGGCTGAGTGGTGGCGGGGGTGGTGCTAGGCAGCAGAGCTGCTGGATCGGAGTTGGTTGCCTCTCACACACGGACGACGGTACCTCGACGTCGCCTGGTGTCGTGATCCGCGGGGAGGATGCTCTCTCTCTGAGAACTGTTACTCCAAGCGCTCGCCATGGTGGCCAGGGTGATGTGCTAATGAACTAACAAGCTCCCAGCGCTCCGCGGGGTGGGGGTGCGGGGTCTCTGGCTGCTTCGTCCTAATGAGGATATCGCCGCCATGGTGAAGGGCAAGCCAGAGAACCGGACCTTGCAGTACCAGCAAACTTTGGTGAGTTGGCAATGAGGTAATGCCTGATGGTGTCATGCATGCAGAGTGAAATTTTTATTGCATGGCTTTTTGTGTATTATAGTTCAAGGTGGGAGCTGCTGTTCCCTGTGCCTTCTGGCCAACTTCCAAATCCTTCCAAATACACAGGCTTTCCCATTTTTATTGTCTTCTTCCTGCTTCCAATTCACCTTGAGCCACAGGTGTCGTCTCCCCGTGCCACCTTACCGATGTGATTAATTCCTCTTCATTTCGATTTCATCCTTCCATGTCAAATGAGTTTTCGGGCTTTAAATTAAAGGCAATTGGCGAAGGGTGATTACTTCACCTAATGGTCCATTGATTGAAATATCTCTGAACTACAAGGACCACAGTCTAACATCAACAGTCTTATAAGCAGTACATCCTGTGTCTTCGGTTCCCCATCCCCTCTATTGCTCTGCCCTCCCATTTTTTAACCCAATGAGGAGTGTTTCTGAATATTAATTGCCTCATGCACCACTTTCTCCCCATCACTCATATAGGAGCAGGACTGACAGCCATGCCCTGGAGCACTGCATGGGGGGCGTGGAGGGTGGGAGGGACAGAACCGATGGAGATGTTGAGGTGGACTGTCACTCAGTAGTGCATTCATATCCATTTGAGATTGACAGACTTACATGCATTCCATGCATTGTGTTGCGCTATATTGACTGCATGTGTTTGACCTGTGAGGCACGGGGGTGCTTCTTCAACTTTTAATGGCGTCAAAGATCAATTGGTGTGCTGGGTGTCTTGGTGTCCAAAATCAATAATTATATAAGATGGCAGTTCCTTGTTTTCTGCGCAGTCGTCGCTTCCTTTTCTAGACGAAACACTCGCACCGATGTCTTTTGTGTTTGTTTGTTTGTAGCATCCAAGTCCATTCAAGAATCTCCTTGAACCATAATGTTTTCTGATGACTTTGTGATCTGTAGCGAGATCAGGAAACAAGTGGGAGAGAAACTAGAGAGGTGGATGTATGGCCTAGAAAGGAGAGGAATGAAGATCAGTCGTGGCAAGATGGAATATATGTGTGTGAATGAGAGGGATCCAAGTACAAGAGGGATGCTACAGGGAGAAGAGATAAAGAAGGTGGAGGATTTTTAGTACTTTTGTACAACTGTCCAGAGCAATGGAGAGTGTGGAAAAGAGGTGAAGAAGTGTGTCCAGACAGGCTGGAACGACTGGAGAAAAATGTCAGGTGTGATGTGTGATAGAAGGGTTTCAGCTAGAATAAAAGGAAAGGTGTATAAAACGGTGGTGAGACCAGCCATGATGGAGACAGTGCCATCGAAGAAAAGACAGGAAGCAGAGCTGAAGGTAGCAGAGATGAAGATGTTGAGGTTGTCTTTGGGAGTGACCAGGTTGGATAGGATCAGGAATGAGTACATTAGAGGGACAACTCATATTAGAGGCTTTGGAGAGAAAGTCAGAGAGGCCAGACTGAGATGGTTTGGACATGTCCAGAGGGGAGAGAGTGACTATATCGGGAGAAGGATGCTGAGCCTTGAACTGCCTGGCAGGAGACCGAAAGGAAGACCAAAGAGGAGGTTTATGGATGTTGTCAAAGAGGACATGAAGGTAGCTGGTGTAAGAGATGAGGATGCACAAAACCGGGTTAGATGGTGGACACTGATTCAAGATCCAAGTCTATTCAACCCAAGTGGCTAACCGGGCGCTTGGTCCAAAAAGGACTTAGCCAGTGCTATGGATCATTTCTGTCGGGCGCCTTGGGTTGAGAATTATCAGTTGTAAACTGATAACACACATAAAATATATATATATATACGGTATAACCTTGGTTTTCGAAAGTCTCAGTTCTCGACCAATTTGGTTTTCAACCAAAAAAGTTTTTTTTATACCTCAGTTTACAACCGAAAATCGGTTCTTGACCAAACTGAGCGCACCTGAATGCTCCACTCAAAACCCTCCGCTTCTTTATATGTCACTTCCTTGTGTCGCGTCTCATTGTGACGATGCAATATCCCTGTGTAGCGTTCCATTGTGAGCAGGCGTGTTTGTATTGTTCAATCACGATTAAAAAACAAAAAAGCACACATTGATTAAACTTATTATAATGGGAAATGTTTTGGTCTTCGACTAAATCCCTTTTCCAACACGTTTCTGGAACGGATCATGGTTGAAAACCAAGGTTTGACTTTATTAGTTTTTTTCCTGCGATTTTCCAAATCTAGAAATACTAGTCATGAAACCAATGTCTTATTATCAACATAGTACTAATCGAGGATTTCGACATTTATTTTTCACTTTTCTTTCGCACGTCACTTTCCCTGTCCCCTTTTTATAAAAATAACTTTGGTCATGATAAATAGCACAAACTCAACAGTGGCACACAGAGTCAGTGCATCAAACTGATTGCAGAAGCACATTGAACCAAATGACCAAAAAAGGGGATGGAAGATATGTGGACACACATTTAATTGTGATCGGAGGCTTTTTTATCACTAAAAAAATGCTGTTGTATTTTGAAAAATATCATATCATATTTACCGGTCACATGGTTGATGCCTTTTTAGGCCCTCTGTCGTTTGCATCGAATTTTAACCCAGTCACTGCCAGACATGTGCAAAAATGTGTCCACTCCAGTGCCAGGGTTTTTGTCATTGCCACTCGAATTCCAAGACCCACAGAATATTGAGTTTTAGGACTACATAAACATTAAATGCACTATAGAAACCTTAGACTCTCTTCTTTCATCAGAAAAAAAAGAGTTATTTCCTAAATTATATGAGTCTGGAGTTATATGAACTTGAAATGAGCGTGGCTGTCAAAAATACAATGCAGTACATCCACATTGGTCTATATAGCGCTTTAACAACAGCTGAAGCTGGAACAAAGCGCTAGTATTTTTCATTTTCATTTCCTGAATAAATTCATGAATGGCAGTGAATGAGTTAAGGGTGAATAAATATCAAAAATGAATTTTAGCTTTGAAGGCAAGTCCATTTCAAAAACTGTACTTTTTAAAGTTTAAGTTTAAGCTGTGCTCAAAGGACAACCGACACCAATTTTTTGTTTCCTAACTGACATCAGAAAAACGTTTTATAGCATCTAAAATACCTAAAACACGCAGGCTGATACTTTTAGTCAAATGAAAAACACCAATAAAAATGACTTAAAGTGCCCAAAACTACTTCAAAATGATCTCAGAAAGTTTCGGTTTCAAAAGGTCCCGCCCCCTTGTTTGTGAGGTCACGCCAAGACGTCTTTGCCTTGCTCGAGAATCAAAACAATGGCTTCAGATTCGGAGAAGATGCTTTCTTATTACTCATCCAGTGATGAATATGATTCAAATAGTTCTGAAGAAGAAAGCATAAATGTTTGCAATCGATTAAAGAAGTCCTTCCGTGTCATTTTGAGGTGTCTGGACTGAAAAGTAGCATCCTAGAAAATGCACAAGATGGCGCCCAAGCGTTGGAAATGGGCTGATTTGTCTACTGGGAAACAGTAAATAACAAATAATGTGACAAAACACAAAAGACACAGACCGTCATTCAATCTTAAGCACTTTTCTGCACGTTTTTTTGTTGTAAGAAGCAGTTCGAGATGAAAGAATAGAGGATCAAAGCGTCCTTTTCACCAGCGGATAAGGGGTGTCATGGTGGAATGTGCACATCTACTACAAGCTAAATGATAAAAGCAAACGCGAAGCTGTAGCATCCATTGACGAAAAGAGATTGTCTGCCATCTCCTGTCCCACGTAAATCCGCTTCAATACCAAGCCGTGACCGTTCCACATATGCATCATCGCTCTGCGCTGACGCTCCTTCTTCTCATCGCGGGCTCCTCAAGCCATGCATCCATCCAACCGCAGACTGCACAACAGCGCCAACCTTTCCCATGAATATTGTTAGATAATAGTAACCTGTTGTGAAAAAAGCATTGAAGCATTTGAACAGACGGACATTTAAAGGTTTAAAAATGTCAAATTAAGTTCACCAAAGGTTATGGCGTGTTCTGGGTTCATCTTGTGTCCCTCCCTTTCTGGAATGGTGAGCAAAAATATTGTCTTAGTCATGGTGGTCTCGGGTTATTCTGTGGGATCTGTGCAGGTGAGACCTTGTCTGTGAGTGAGAAGTAGGTGAGCCACCAGGGATGGCTTCACAGATCACTGGTTTCTTCCCTGCTTGCTGTCAGGCCAAGTGCATGCTTGGACCGTAGGCAGCGGCGATCTGCCTTGTAAGGGTTTCGCGTGGGCATAGGTGGGCAGCGTTTGTGACTTGGTGTCAAAATGTTGCTGCAGCCATCAATCTGATTGTTTTTCTTTTGTTTTGTTTTTTTACCACAGAAGCGTGGGAGGTATAACCGTGCCGTTTTGTTCCATTTTTGACACGTGTGGGCACATACAGTACAACACTTACAAAAAGTCAAGAATATTTTATAAAGTTTTTAGGTGAAATTTCAGAACAAGCCCAAAATGTATTAACATTTTTACATGTGAACTTAATGTGACCTTCACTATGCCTTGGAATGATTTTTTTTCTTTTTTTCTATTTTGGTGTGTGTGTTCCGCGTACTGAAAATTCGACAAGCTCCGCATTAACTCATTCACTGCCATTCCCGTATTTATTCAGGAATTGAAAAGCATGACTTGGGGTGCGTTTACAGCTCCGGTCAGACCTCTGGCAATATTTTCCCTCCCACGAGGGGGGAGCATTTACCTTTTGTACAGCTGCCCCCACTTTAAGCTTAGATAATGCCAGGCCCATATAACTTTGGAATTAGCTCTTTTTTTCTGATGAAAGAAAAGAGTCTAAGATTTCTTACGCTGCATTGGATATTTATAATAATAATACATTTGATATCTCAGCGCCTGGGGATAAGAACATTTGTTTTTCTGCGGGTGAGCAACGCCAGCCATTTGTCAACACAAAGTAAAATAATAAACACAACAGGAACATAAAAACATGGAGAGTTGTGCAATCTTAACGACTTTCCCCATGATGTTTGAGTACAAGACAAACACTTTATTACATGAAGTATTAGATAAAAGAGGAGAGGATTAAAGCCTCCTTTTTAGCAGTAGCTCAGACACGTCATGGTGGAATGTGCACGTCTGCTACAAGCTAAGTTTTGAAAGCAAACACATCCATTGATGAAAAGAGATTGTCTCACATCTCCTGTCCCACGTAAATCCGGTTCAATTCCAAGCCGCGATTTATGTAGTCCTAAAACTCAATATTCTGTGGGTACTTGTCAGGGATATGACAGTCAGACACTGTGAACCAGAAAGATTGTCCCTACTGCCGGCAGGAAACGTAGTCATCTATGACATACGTCTGAATTCTGCACCCCTCTGCCAAGCTATTTATTGAGAATACATACAAATTAAAGTGATACATTAGTAAAACATAGTTTTCTTGATTAGAATACCACGCCTCTGGACGTTCTGAGCACCAACAGATGTAAGCAATGAAACATTGTTTTTCCCATGAACTGATAAGTTTGTTACCTGGCTAATGACCTCTTCCTGTGAAAAGGAGTTTGAAGTCCTAAATTACCCCTGTAAGGACTTCTCCAAGTCGTAAATGACTCCTGTGAAGCTGACCGCTTAAATTGCTGTGTCCGTTGACCTGATTGACCCCAGGTTGCCCGTGCTACACTTGTGCATTGAGTCACAAGTGTTGACTCAGCATACAACAGCATGAAACTTAAATATGATAACGTCTTATTCTCTAATCTCTATCAGTACTGCAATTTGAATGAACATGACAAAAACCCTGGCACTGGAGTGAGCACATATTTGCACATCGTTTGGCAGTGAATGAGTAAAGTATAATCAGTATGAGAATAAGAGTTATCACTGTCAGATAAATTTTTAATCATCTTGCTCTTATTTTGTTTCGCTCTGAGTTACCTTATTTAAGATACATTTTCAGTCATTTTTAAATCAGTAGAATATTTGTGTTCTCCATTTTGTTTGTGCACGTGTACCAAATGAAAGGTGATGAGTGCTGATGCGTGTCGGTGGGCAGGAGCGAGCATATGTTTTCACCTTCACATACATGCTAAAGGTGTTTGCGTCTATGTCGGAGCAGATGTTTTGAGGTGGTGCGCCCTTGTCCTTCGAACACCGGGGAGATCAGGTACTGGCAGCTGCAGGGATCAAAGTCGCGACCAACATGAGCAACCGAAATCTTCATTTTTATTTCCTGAACTAGTTATTTTTTTCACCAGTAGTCTATTGGCTTGAATCGCTTAGTGTTTTTTACGGCCTTGCTTCTAATATATGAATGGGAATATTCCTTTTTTTTGTCCAATCATATTTCATCTTTTGTGTTGCCATGGCAATCTAATCTACCCTAAACCATCAGAATCAGTTGTGCTTGCTAGTGTAACTTCAACTATACTGTATTAGCAATAATGATGGCTTATCTAGTGGCTTAATGGTCCAGTGGTTCACGCGTCGACCTCACAGTGCAGTGACCGGGTTTGATTCCACTTCCTGTGTGGAATTTGCATGTTTATCTCATGTCTTTGTGGGTTTTTTTCTGGGTTTCTTCCTACCTTCCAAAAACATATACATGGCAGGCTGATAGCACCATTTAAATCAAGAGTGTCAAACTTTTTTTTTTTTGTCACATACCACATTGTAGTTACAAATTCCTCTCGAGGTCCGTTATGAATTTGGGGAGGCCAATAGAATGTTTAATCCCTTCCACTTATTACATATAGAGCCCACAAATAATTGACGAATAACTAGTTTTCAAATCTGAAGTAAAGAATAATGACTGTTATTGTGGTTTTCATTCGACAATTTGAAATTTTGGTTTGGACCTTAGCAAGCATCATGGTACTTTACATGCTTCACTTGCTTTTGCGGGCCGAATAAAATGATATGGTGGACCAGATCTTGCCCCCGGGCCTTGGTTTTGATACCTGTGCTTTAAAATGTCCTCAGGTATGAACATGTTTTTTGTCTCTGTCTTCCCTGCGATTGGCTGGTTTAGGGTGTCACCTGCCTACTGCCTGACAGCTGGGATAGGAAAATTTATGGATTCAATTGAATTGGATGATCACCCCAATCCAAGTTTGACCCACAAAACATAGCAAAATCAATCTGCACACATGACTATATTTGGTAAGAAGTTTTGATGTGTTGAATAGACATTTTTGGTTGTCACGTGATTCATTCAGTTAGTGGTTTTAAAGTGCTCCACAAAGTCGTAGCATAGTTGCATACTGTTATTTTTTGTTTTTGCATAAATGGGGTGGATAATTACAACGTGATGCTATTAAGAGGCAATTAAGCCAGTCCCAAATGAAAGCCCACGTACCGAATGCGCAGTCTGCCACCATTATCCAGCATGCGCACACACATTACACACATACTTCACAGCAGTGCAGCACCACTGGAATGCCGCACATGCCACAGGTTGCCTGTTATTTTAAATCCAGCCATTGTGTGCACATAGATTTTGATCACGACACTTCAGCGCTTCCGATCCTGTAGCATGGCCCAGCCTGATGAATATTAAAAGCCACACTGCTGCAAAATCTTTATGTAAAACATGCCACAGTGGTGCAGTAGGACATGTGCGCAGGTCCCACTTAATATACTACAATTTGCCAGCTCAGACAATGCACCGACCCGAAAGATAGACACGAGACAAATGGAATGTTTAGTATGAAGAATGGTATGATCTGGGTACAGATTGCCTTTTGATTAGAGCCGTACACTACAACCTCTGCATCCACGCTCGCAAATGTGATATGGGCTGCTTTTGTTTGTTTAAAAAAAATGTCAGAGGCTGGGTTGGGTGGTGTGCTGTTTTCTTGTGTCAAACTG
The DNA here is from genome assembly GCF_051943395.1 of Hippocampus bargibanti. Taxonomy (NCBI): domain Eukaryota; kingdom Metazoa; phylum Chordata; class Actinopteri; order Syngnathiformes; family Syngnathidae; genus Hippocampus; species Hippocampus bargibanti. Next base: position 14,585,778 of record NC_142744.1, on the reverse strand, counting down.
CATAACTACGTGTTGAAGTTCTTTGCAATGCCTCAGAGTAATTTGTATACTTTTGGTACAGCTTCTGGACCAAACTTTTTTTTGTAGTTTATGGCTTTTAGTGTTTTAAATATTTTCACCGTTGATATTGTCATTGTGAGCCTTGTGCTTCCGTAAATCCACCTCAAGACTATATAACCTCTTTCAAGGACAGTAAAGAGATGGAGAAACTGATTTTGATTACGCACAAAAAGCCTCTTCTGGGCACATCGGAAGAACCCAAAAAAACAGCAAATATTATTCAAGGCTTTTTTTACTTTGTGGAGCAGTTTTGCGAATCAATAACTTCATTTGAGGAACAATTGATTAAAATTGGATGCACTCTGCTGTCAGCCAGACTTCTGGAATAAGTGACCATTAATCATTAATGGTCACACTGGCCATGTCACTTGTAGGTTAGCTTAGCAATTAGCACAGTTTCTTAATTTGTCACAATGATACTTGTCAGAAATGTAGCTTATTCGCTGCCAAAGTGGTGACTAAACACTTTGCGGAGACTTTGCAATATGTTTTGTCGCAGCTGCTGCTAGCTTAAGCCTGTTGCTGGTGAAATGGTGCTATTTGAGGCACACCAAGCTCCAAAATAACTGCTGTGGATGACGTTAGTGGCGTGGGCCAGCCAAGTTTATGGCTAATCAGATTTGGGCATGTGCAATTTCATTGTGTTATTTATTTATTTATTTATTTATTTATTTATTTATTTATTTATTTCCAAGTCCAAGATGTCCAAAATGGCGCCCGAGTAGGCAGCTGTCAGCATGTGCTCCCATGAGCCTGTCACGGTTTGCGAGGTGGTGATGGCGGGTGCGGATCCCAAAAAGCCCAAAAGTAAAAGCCCGCCAAGGTTAAACAAACACGTACACGATGCATGCTGCAACCAAGCAGCAAACAAACAATGAATCGGCCCCGGATGATCGTGCCAGGTGTCCTTTTAAGTGTCATTGATTATAACGACCAGCACCTGCGAGGCTGCCGGCAGGGCTGACGTCGCTACCCGCTGGTCGCCAATCTGATCGGGACGACCAGACAGGCGACATTCATCAAGGGGGAGACTGTGCTGAGCGGTTGCGCCTTTTCGGCAGTAATATGCCATTGCTGTTTTTGAATGGGAGGAATGTCGGTGCCATTCGACTGTCATCGCTGGACACCAAAGGGGCCATTGTGCTTTTTTGCGCCTGTAATAGGCCCGCTTCACAGCCCCGCTTTGTTCAGTGGAAAGGTCGGTGCTATTGGACAGTCTGCGGCTGGATGAATGCATGGCTTGAGGAGCCTGCGATAAGAAGAAAGGAGCGTCAGCGCAGAGCGCCGATGTATATGTGGAACTGTCGCGGCTTGGAATTGAAGCGGATTTATGTGGGACAGGAGAGGTGAGACAATCTTTTTTTCATCAGTGGATGCTTCAGCTGCGTGTTTGCTGTCAACATTTAGCTTGTAGTCGACATGCACATTCCACCATGATGTCCCTGATCCACTGGTGAAGAGATGCTTTGATCCTCTCCTCTTTCATCTGGAACTGCTTCGTGTAATAAAGAGGGTACAGAAAGTGCTTAAGAATGAATGACTCTCTGTGTTGTCATGTTATTTGTTATGTAGATTTTTTTTAGACGGCGCCGCGCAAAATACAGCAGCTCCTGTATTTTGTTTTTCTACTTTCATTCCTTTCATAACTTTGCTGCTGTAAATTGTACATTTCTCCACTACGAGACTAATAAAGTAAAATCCAAATCCAATTGTTTATTTATTTATTTATTTATTTATTTATTTATTTATTTATTTATTGATGTATTTGTTTATGTATTTATTTATTTATTTATTATAATACAATTACAATAAGACATAATTAACTATAACTATTATGTATAGTTTAATGAGGTGCAAAATGCTAACTAGTTATTAGTTAGCTAATCAGCTAACCCAAATAAGGACATATAAAAAAGATACCTGTGTGCCTCATTTGAAATGGCAGTACGTGTATTCCTGTTTACACCAAAGAAAAAGTGGTTGGTGTTGTTTCGTGGCTGTAACAGCCTCACTTGTCCTTGTCAAGGTTGTTGTTTTACAATTGTGACACATTTTATACTGTCCATATTGTGTCTTCTGTTCTAGTGACCTTTCTTTTATCCAAAGACACTCCAGGTAAAAGTGCTGTCTTTTAGCATACTCCCCAGTCAGCACTCCTGTCCTTTCTCTCACACCGCCGATGGCTCGCGTCCATTCCAGGTGCTGTCACTGCCAAATTGGACCCTTACCTGTGTACCTCTGCAGAAAGAATCGCTGCATAGGCTGCAGAAAAGGATGGGGGAGGGGGAATCTCAATTCATTTGACTTCTAAAATTGATTGTGGAAAGTTCCACAGAAAAATGACCATTAAATTGTATACAAAGCAAGACCTGATATTCGTGTTTCACATTCATGATTGACACCGCATTCATTTTTTAAACACTCTTAATTCATCATATGGCATGATGATCATTCATGATAAATTCTGAGACACCAGGCCTGTACCGCCTTCTTCAAATTTGATCAGTCAAACTCTGCATTCATCAACACAAATCACCATTTTCAAATTTCTGAGCAGTTTGAGGAAGTAAAATAGCTATTATAACATCACACTCCATTAAGTGATGACACAATCAGCACACTAGCCAAACATCCATCCATCCATTTTCTAATCTGTTTATCTTCATAATGGTGACGGGGAAATATTTTATCTGCAGTCCTAATTTCTAAGCGATTATCCTGTTGTGTGAAGTGTGTTAACAGTGATTTTTCCATTGCAAAATTACAATTATCCCATTACTCCCAAATGATAATCCCGAACAATTATCAATCACATGGAGAGGGGTGGGTTGAAAGTACTGTATTTGTTTTTTTTTTCCTTCATTGACAAGTTTCAAAAATCAAAAATATTAAAACCGGTAAACATCTCAAAGATAATGAGGAAGAATTCACGTTTTTTTCTCTTTCCTTTTGATCAATGTCATCAAGGGTCTAATTATCGAATATCTACCAAAGATTATCATGATTGATTATTCTGTGGTATAAGATGTTCAAACGTGATTTTTTTTCCCCTTTTTGGGGGGGTGGGGGCGGCAGCTTTGTGTTTCATCTCACGAGAATCCACGAGTGGCATTCATTTACATGTACAGTAATTTTTGCTTTTTCCTTTTCTATTGGTATGCCTTTGTGTTTCTGCCGACAAGTAATGGCCCTTTTGACACCTATTGCAAATGTCACATGAGCAACTTGCGAGTACGTAGCAACAAGCGGTTCGGCCCCTTCTTGTCTTTTTCTGACAGGATATCATTCTCCTTGCCTGATACCTCAACCGCCGCATCCTCTCTCGCTCCCTTCTTTTTTTCCTTAGGAAGATTGCCTGCCTGTGTGTCTCCATTTCTCTCCCCTGGGGTCACATTTGGCCTGTTGGACAGCAGGGAGGTTTTTCCATGTTTAACCTCCTGTTGGGAGTCGTGATTTGTTCATAGCTATTCCAGGTTGCTGTAATATTGCAAATCTTGATGATGAGATGAGTCAGATTTGTCTCTCCTTCTCTGATTTCATTTTCTCTCTCATCCCAGGAGTGTTTAGGGCCTAATTAATCCTGGCAACATCGCAGTCACGCTGTCAGATGTAACATCTGTTGTTGAATTTGCTATCTGTCACACGCACGCACGCACACACACACACACACACACACACACAAACACGCGCACACACACACACACACACACACTCACTCGCGCACAAACCCACACCAACACACGCACACACACCTGTATGTCTTGAAACACATGAAATTCTACAGGACACAAAAACTGCCTGGTCTGAAAAACATTTAGCCTTAATTTGAGATATGGTTAGATGTTAATTTTGTGTAGTATAGTTCGCACTTGTCCTTTTGTTGATAATCACACTTTGTTAACATTCTGAGGGGGTCTTGTGTTTTATGAGTTGGAAATCACAAATTATGTAATAAGGTAATTTATTTATTAGCATTTATCCATCCATCCATTTTCCGTACCGCTTAATACTCACTAGGGTCACGGGGGGGTGCTGGAGCCTATCTCAGCTGTCTTCGGGCACGAGGCGGGTGACACCCTGAATTGGTTGACAGCCAATCGCAGGGCACACAAAGACGTACAACAGTCACTCTCACACTCACACCTGGGGACAATTTGGAGTGGTCAATCTGCCTGCCATGCATGTTCGGAATGTGGGAGGAAGCCGGACGACCCGGAGAAAACCCACATGCAGGGAGAACATGTAAACTCCACACAGGGAGGCCGGAGCGGGACGCGAACCGGTACCCTCTGCTCTGTGAAGCTGACGTGCTAAACACTGGACTACCGGGCAACCTGCCAGTTCTATTATTTATTTTCATGTTCATTCATTCATTCATTCATTCATTCATTCATTCATTCATTCATTCATTCATTTGTTTGTTTATTGACTGGAATTATGCAAAACTCTTATTTATTCTGCCATTCTCTAATTGTAACATGTATTTGTTACAATTTTTTATGCAGTTGTATGCTCGAGGAAAACATGTACAGTCCAGTGATACCTCAGCTTACGAACTTAATTGGTTCCCAGAAAGTGTGTGTAAGGCAAAAAGGTCCTCTGCCAAACATTTATTTCCCATAAGAAACCATTAAAAATGAGAATAATCCGTTCCCAGGTCCTTATAAAACATATTTTTTTCTACTAAATAAGCCTTAAAACTACACAAAATATACCTTATTTTATGTATAATAAATGTGCGATTGTATTGTAATTGAAGAAATAAACTGTACTGCATAATAAAGTCGTTTTATTTACCTTTGTGATGGTCGTTGATGTAGTTGCCTCTTGTTGATATCCGAGTGAAGTTGCTGTGCTTTCTCGGCGATAATACCCTCAATCACATGGTCCCCTGCTAGCTGTTTTTCATTAATCCAAATCAACCGAAGTTTTTCAACCTCTTCTATTGCCTGAGACCGTTGCTTAGACAACACAGAAACACCCTTAGCCACACGTAGCAACGGTGGATTTAGCATACTGGTACTGGGACGCTAAGTCACACAAACGCATACCTCATTCATGTTTTTCAATGATCTCCTCCTTCTGCTCTACCGTAATTTTCTTTTGTGTCATCTACGGCTTAACAGTAGCCTGTGGTGGTGTCTTTTTCGGTCCCATAATTGCAAAAGTAGCAGTTGTGTCAGGACACACAAGCCTTTTGGTCAGTTGAATGTCAAATATCTGTCCTTTTCGCCGCCTCCTTTTTCTCACTGCGAATTCATTACTCTGCAGCACCTTGGAAATTGCTGAATAATGAAGAACTTTAATCTCATCTGTTGTGTGATGACTGCACATGGCCAGGCTTGAGAATGTGGCCGAAAGAGGCATTTGCCACTCGAGCGTTTTTTTTTTTTTCCACCAGGGAAAAGTGTTGTTAGGAGTGTTCTCTCATAGAGGGGCTGAGGGGGTGTTTAATACTCACAGTAAAAGCAGCGAGGTAGAGAAGGAGTCCAAAACAGCATCATTTTCAAACAGGGGCATTGATATAATCAAGCCAATATTGAGCTAGATCAGTCCTTGCAATCAGAATCAGTCACGACCTGATTTCTGTCCGCCTTTGTCAGAATATCCTGAATAATTATCTTGGACATGTGAGGATTGTGGAGTGTTTTTTTGTCTTTATTATGATTTGAACTCATTCACTGTCACACATTCAAAAAACTGTATGTCAATCATAAAGTCGGCGTTCTGCTCTTCATGTTTCAATTCATATAAACCTTATTTTCTTTGCATTGGGGACAGAAGTTGACCGACTGTTTAAGTTACTGTAATGGGGGCTTTGGTCACAAGAAAATGCTTACAGTCTCATCCATCAATCCATCTTCTGATCCACAGATCCTCACAAGTCACGTGGGGGTGCTGGTGTCCATCCCAGCTGTCTTCGGACAGGTGGTCTGGACCGGTTGCCAGGCAATCGCAGGGTACACACAAACAAAATTTTGGTATCAATTTTAGCAAGCATCATGAAATTGGCCATCTTTTACTTACTTTTGCAGGGTCACATAAAATTATGTGGTGGGTCCGATCTGGACTCCTGGGCCTTGGGTTTGACTCCTGTGCTGTAAAACGTACTGGCAGCAAATGGATTAATAACCGCTACTGTAAATCTTATGTTACCTACTTGTCTGTGATTGTGCTAACGCCTAGTCGACTTATCCAGTTCTAATCGAGCTGGATTTGAGCATTTTCCACCTTTTGACTAATGCCACCTCACAATCAGGAGAAACAGTAGAGAATTAATAATTTCCTTTGGGGTCTTCTCAGTACAGTATTCACAAAAGTAATGGTAAAAAAAAAAAAAAACACAGTAGTAAATCCAAAAACAACTTGCATGACTGGAATGATTCTATCCTTTTGGGGTATCCATTTTGTCTGATACAGAATCAGAATTAGAAAGCCTTTGACCCATTCACAGCCATTCACAAATTTATTCGGGAATTTAAACTTTGACGTTGAGCGTCATTCCCAAATTTGTTCGGGTTTTGTTTTTTCTTGTTTGGGTGCTGATAAAGCGCTGGCCACTGCCTCCATTCCACAAGGGGGCAGCATTTCCTTTTTTCCATGTTAGTGCTTTCTTCCAGCTTCCGCCCTTAATGTGCTATATAAACCAATATGTATTTATTGCATTTGGGTCATTTCCAGGGGCACTTTGAAAATCCGGAAGCCAATTTGACGAGGCAAAACTGAAATATGGGAGCTGTCGGTCGATTATGAGGAGACCTACAAAAAATAACTCATTCACTGCCATTTCTGAATTTATTCGGGAATCGGATTTTTTTGCGGGGGAGAGGTGCCGATAAAGCGCTGGTCAGACCCCTGGCAATTTTTTTTCTTTTCCACAAGGTGCATGACAGAGCGCCATTCCCGAATTTTTCGGGTTTTGGTTTTTCTCAGGGGGTGCCGATAAAGCGCTGGTCAGACCTCTGGCAATGTTTTTTTCTTTTCCACAAGGGGCAGCATTTCCCTTTTTCCATGTTAGCGCTTTGTTACACCTTCAGCTGTTGTTAAAGTGCTATATAAACCAATATATATGTACAGACGCTCCCCACCTTACGAACGAGATACGTTCCGAGCGCTATATAAAGCAATATGTATGAATTGCATTGTGTTTTGGACAGTCACCCTCATTTCAAGTTTGTATAACTCCAGACCCATACCATTTAAGGATTAACTCTTTTTTCCGATGACAAAAAAGAGTCTAAGTTTCTTACATTGCATTGAATGTTTATGTAGTCCTACAACTCAATATTCTGTGGGTCCTGGAATTTGAGTGACAATGACAAAAACCCCGGCACTGGAGTGGACATATTTTGCACGTCTTGCAGTGACTGAGTTAATAGTCCCACAATGGGGATATTTGCAAGAGAAAGATGCGAACCGCGCATTTCCACACTGACCAACACCCGAACCACTGGACCATGGTTACTTGTTGAGTACGATGCGGATCACACGGTAACAATAATCCGTGCCTCATTGACCTGCGCTTACACTTGCAAACTACAACTCTCTCCCTTCAGCGAAGTCATAAAGCGTCCAACGGCAACCAGATGGGAGGCACAGCAGCTGAACTGGTGTCCTGGGTTCAGTGTGGGAGTTAAACTGACGAATTCGGCTTCTGAAGTTGCTGTTGTGGGAGGTGGACCAGTTAGAGAAGGCAGCTCTGCTAACCCACCTGCTGCTCCTTGTAAGGGCGGCGGTAGCCAGATGGCCAGGTAGCGCTCTCCCCGGTCTCTCGCACCAGGGAGGCCTATGGAGAACAACTAATATGCTCCAATTAAACACTTGATGGGCCTAAATGTGTGAGTGCAAGCTGTCTAGCGTGACTGAGTCATTATCACATCGGATCAAGTCGCTGCTCTCTATTTCAGGGCCCACATAGCAAACGATGGAGTGAGTTCAATGAGTCTACAGACTGGTACACACATAGGGGATTTTGTGCAGTTTTTGTTCGGAATTACGAGTTGGGTGAAGAAACGGGTGCAATTTTTTTCCCTCTACGTCAAAGCTGTAAATTACAACACAAGTCAAATTGCTTTTGTGAATCATACAGAAAACAAACAAGATGAACTACCTCAAAATATTGAAAGAGTCAACATCCACAATATGTTTTGGTACACAGAAAGCCTTCTGTGATTAAAATATTGCTCAGTGTGACTGGATGTCATCTCCTGCAATTCTGTTTCAATCGGGCTTTTTACGCCTACATGAAATGACATCTGTCCGTTAATTTTATGATACATCTATGAGCCTAATTATTAGTGTATATTTTTCGATTATATTAATATTTTTAAACGGAGAGAGATAGGAACACTATTTGTATATTTTTGCATTATGTAGAGAGCTCGCCGTAACTCAATGTTGAAAGGTTTTTGTATTCCTGCTAAATTGGGCCTCAAGGCCCGAAAATGCTATAAAATTAAGTCTTAGAGGAAAAGGTTTATTCAGCTGTCATCTGTGTCAGATATTTCGCTCTACGTCCAGAGACCTTCATCAGCTCACTAAATTTGTGCTGGTAACCCTGGCCCTATATCCCTAATGGACAGAGGTGGCTGTGTGATGGAGAATAATAATTTATCATGTTTAAAAGTGCCGTGCTTTGCTGACCAACTAAACAATGGGCCTACAGTCAAAGCGCAGATGGCCACAGTAAATCTGATACGGCACGATGAACCGTCGTCTCCATCAAGATTCTAGAAGGTCCGGCCTTGCACAGAATTTAGGGCTTGAGATACTCCTTTTTCACCGGAGTTATTTACGGCTTAAACATCCTGCACAAGCGCCAGATTATAAACTTATCAGTTCATGGAAAAGACAACCAATTAAAATGTATATGTTTTACTGCTTACATCTGTTGTTGCTCAGAACGCCCAGAGGCGTGGTATGCAAATCAAGAAAACTATGTTTACTAATATATCACTGTAATTTACATATACTCTCAATAAATAGCTTGGCAGAGGGGCGCAGAATTCAGACGTATGTCATCTGATGACTGCGTCTCCTGCCGGCAGTGGGGACAATCTTTCTGGTTCTGAGTCTCTGTCCACGGTGTCTGTCTGTCATATCTCTGACACTGTGCCAGACCTCTGTTCTGATAGGTCCCTGCTCTATGATTGGGAGAGCAGTGGACCACTCACTGAAGCAAATCTGATTAATAATAATAATAATAATAATAATAATAATAATAATAATAATAATAATAATAATAAATATCATTTATAAGTGCCTTTCAAAACCCTCAAGGACACTTTACAGTCACAAGATATTTGTTCTGCGGGTGAGCAGTGGCAGCCACACGCACCAGCGTCCACTCAACCCGTAAGTAACATAAAATAAAATAAAACAAAAAAAACTAAACGAATAAATCTATAGTTTTATGCTGGCTCTGGATTCATCTCAGCCAATCTGATTACCTCTATTGTTATATCCCTGGCTCTGGTTTACCTCATTAGCATGACTAAGCCAACGTGGTATCGGCCTAAGAAGTCTGTTGTAAGCACGGTCTAAATGAATCAAGTCTTAAGGAGCATTTCAATTATGTCTAAATCGCAGATTTCATTGAGTGCTAATTAATGGACTCAACCCTCATCTGCTCGCAGCCCTGAACATGACAAACAATAGAAACTTAGTGACAGATTAAAGGACGTCTCAATATTTTGCATTCTGTGCTTTCCTTATAAAGCATTTATGTGATATTGGATTGGAAAGGCAAATCCAATCCAATCCAATATCACATAAATGCTTCATAAGGAAAGTACAGAATGCAAAGTAGTAGAAAACAAGAACTTGTAACAGTGTGGGGGGGGGATACTATAAAAAGCAAAGCAATGAAACTAGCTAATAAAATACACAGCTGCCATTAACAGGCCTGACAGACCCCAATTAAAACTTTCGGGATCATTTTGACTCAAGGACAACTTCTCCCGTTAATCACGTTCATCATCTCTCATAATTGCAATTTCTTGTTAACACTGTCCTGATCGCCATAAGACAGACGCATGCACAATGTCATACATCAATTGCGCTGAACGTAAAATTGATATAATTTTCCTTGTCATGTTTCATTGATCTGACCGACGTGCACCCGACATGACACGTAACAGTTGGCCAATCAGATTTTTTTCACCACCCATACCTTGTTCCAAACATCGATCCAGGCATTTTCAAAAGGGTCATGGCAGACCTGGACTTGATCTCAGTTTATTTTGCGAAAAAGCAACAGCCCATCATATTCACACCTACTATTTAAAAAAATGTTGAATCCTCAAAGACTACCATGCGTTTGAACCCGGGAATTACGAAGTGGACGTGGGAATCGATGTCGTGCAAATTAATAAATAAATTAATAAATATAAATACATTAATAAATACATCTATAGAAATAATTGTACAAAAGTAAATACATACTTAAACAAAAACAATAAACAAATAGATCAGAGAGATAGAGAGGTAGAGAGAGAGATGGGATAGATAGATGGGAGAGATGAGAGGAGATAAAGAGGTGGAGAGAGCGATGCAGAGAGAGAGAGAGAGAGAGAGAGAGAGAGAGAGAGAGAGAGAGAGAGAGAGAGAGAGAGAGAGAGAGAGAGAGAGAGAGAGATTGGGATTAGACAGATTAGATAGAATTCCTCAGTTTGGCACAAAACTGGATTTTGTTCATAAATGACTCGTAGCATTACCAGCTAAGCAATCACTTGCATCACGTAGTTGGCCAATAACTGTTGTCCACTGTTGCAACATTCCACTGATCCTGAAAGGATTCAATATAAATAGTTTTCTCTATATGGGCTGAAACAGTTGACAAATGTAAAATGTTTTAACAGAATTAACGTTTGATTTTCAATGCAGACTGTTTCTGAAGCAAATCAAGGCAAGTGGCGTGTTCAACATCCAATACTCTGGCCTTTGCCCACAGAGTCCAAATTCATCCAATAGTCTATTCATGCGCTCTGCATTCTCAAAGCCATTTTGTGGTAGCTCCCAAAACATTTGCGTGAAGTTTGGATTTCACATAAAATGGAAAATGAAAAACACTGTGCTCTTTGCCCATCCACCAAGTATAAATGTGTGGAAGGAGCCACTCTGCTTTTTCTATCTGCAACCCTCCACCCCCTGATCATACAAGCAAGTCGAGAGGAGTCGTGATGCCCATTTCAATGAAGGAGTGGGGGGCGGAGGAATTGGGAAAAAGGGAGGCGTGCGAAGCACTGAGGGAGAATGATGCACAAGTTGCTGTAGTGGAGGAATGTGAAAGGCTCACGGGGATACTCTGGATGCACATTTTTTTAAATTGACTGCCAACAGGCGTTTTTATGACTGGCTTAACTTCAAAACTGGCAATATTTATGTTGGATCATAACTCGAGTATCCATTTGATGACTGCTAGGCAAGGTGGGACTCTTGCGCCGCATTATACCAAGTTTGCATGTGACAAAAAGTAAATCTTAATGTATACAGTACATTTTATGCCCCATACAAGAAAAATAAATCATAGGGCAGATGTTGGCACCCCTTAATGTTATGTAATGTATTACTGGACCCAAAAAGTAAAATAAAATTAAAGGAAACATTCTATATATTGGCGCCCCGGTAGTCGAGTGGTTAGCACACCGGCTTCACAGTGCAGAGGTCACCGGTTCGCGTCCCGGTCCGGCCTCCCTGTGTGGAGTTTGCATGTTCTCCCCGGACCCGCGTGGGTTTTCTCCGGGTCCTCCGGTTTCCTCCCACACCCCAAAAACAGCAGATTGACCACTCCAAATTGTGAGAGTGACTGTTGTATGTCTTTGTGTGCCCTGCGATTGGCTGGCAACCAATTCAGGGTGTCCCCCGCCTTGTGCCCGAAGACAGCTGAGATAGGCTCCAGCACTGCCCGCGACCCTAATGAGGAATAAGCGGTACGGAAAATGGATGGATGGATGGATTCTATATATTTTAGCCTACTATAAAAATGACAGTAACGCCATCATGAGCAACAGCCATAACAGCTACCAAGCTTAGAGGCATGGGACGCACTTTTGCAGCATATTAACTCCCGTAGCTTTTGAGTACTGTTTTAAAATGGTTCTTCCATAATCCCATTCTTTATCAGTGAATTGCTCATAGCAACGTGTGTCGCAAGCGATGACGCAAATCATCATTGACACAGAGTTCTGTGAAATGTAATATTTATTCTACATCATTGAAAAGCTTTAATATTTGTCCTCCTACAACAACCTTAACAAAAAAATCCCTCCATCTTTTTCCATTTTCAAACATTTTTGAAAAAGGTCCAAGCAACCACTCGAGCGCTGATAAAGAGCTGCAGGTCGCCGACCACCGTTCTGGGCTATACAGTACCCAAGTGGCAAGTCAAGGGCAGCGTGTCAAGAATGCTTCGCCATCCATCAGATCCAAACAAAATGTTAACACACCCCACACTGTGTGGCTAAAAGGGTTCACTTCATGCCTTTGCACACTACATCAAGGCAGTGCGCTGTACATTCGCAATGTGACAAAGCATGCTGCGAAAGAGTGCTTTTTGACAAGCCTTTATTAAAAAGTCATGATTGTCTTTGAATCGGTGGTCACTTCCAGTTTTTCAGAGGACCAGTAGAGACTCCCCTCATCGGGGTCAGGATCACTGGTCTGCTCGAGACCACATCATTGCTTGGAGTCCTGTGGTCTGCACTCATTGATTTACCTGAAATTTTTCAAAGTAAACAAATGGCGAGATTAAAGATTGGAGCAGAAACATTTTTCAAAGTGGGAAGAGGCTACTCACGGCGTGTGTGAAGACACGATTGGTCACAGGAGTTTGTGTTGCTGGGATAGCACACTGCTGTGGTGCAGTGGATGAAAATCTGAAAAGTCACAGTGTATACAGATAAGCAGCAACAACAAAAAAACAGACACAAATGGAGCAAAATTATGTCAACATATTTCACAGATCACAAACCACAATGACAATCATTTGCCACCATTATCCGGTTACATTTTGAATGACACCAACTAGTCCTTTACTATATAGTAAACGTTTTGACAGTACCCTATCCCTCTGAGGACTGAAGGAGGTCGGATCCACGAAGGCGAACATCTTGAAGATGAAACGCTTGTAGTGCGTTGGGTACTGTATTGTGGAAGACTCCTGCACAGGCACCATGATGGTTTGGTAGTGATCGTCATTGACGGGACATCTGCAACCAACAAGGATGAGTCCAAGAAAATTTGCTGGTAGGGGGGGAAAATTTCTCTTAAAAAATATTTTAAGACATTTACCCATCAATAAGAAGATCCCACTGAGGGATGCTGTTGGGATTGGGGGTAGTGGTAGCCCAGCAATGCTCCAAATTCAAAATGATGTTCGGATCAGACCTTCCAAGGATTCGGACCTCAACATACACCGGTTGCTTCAGAATTTTGGTGACTGGGTAGTCTGCTGCAGTGTAGAAGGAGTTGTACGCTGCCTCTTCTGTGGGGCGAGAGTTTCATTTTCAAGCGTGCAAACTGCCGGGTTGCAAAACAGCATTGCCATACGTACCTTCAACGCAACCCTTTGAAAAACACTCGCCACTGCCCAGTCTGAGCTCCACCCTGAGGGGTCCGCCGGCAGCTACTGGCACAGGTGGAGGAAGGGCGTTGACCTCCATGACCAATGCTTCCACACCTGTATTTGAATATCTACACTGGAACAATAACCTGGGGAAAGGAAACACCAGTGACTGTTTGGAAAAGTAGGTCTCCTGACACTTTCTTGACTTGACAGATATGTTGCGCTGTGGTATACACCTCGTTTAATTTTCAAAATCCATTTTTGTAGGATTTCAGAATGAATATTTTATCTTTGGATCAAGGAGACGCCCTGCTTAGAACTTAAAGGCCAGTTGCCATTAAACTTATGAAATATTTCTAAAATAGTAAATTTTTCTCTAAAAAATAAAATCACACACATGCTCAAATATTTATTAAAAAAAAAATACCCTGTGCCTAGATGAGGAATAAAAAAAAAATTTTTTTTCCTCGCACCATTTTATTTTTTAAGCCAAAAACATGGACAATATGCCACTTGCCATGCATTATAGTTTACAATATAATCAAGATATTTCAAAAATAAAACAAATCTAAATAAGAGATTTTAACTTGCTACGTCCCTTGGCTTGATTAAAATTTGGAGTCATCAACCCAACTCTGAATGTAAGGCAAGACGGGTCCTATCCCAAGCACCTTAATGACACATCTTAATCTCAAGCACTCACTCAAAATGACTGTCCCTGGTGATGGTCCCGCGGGGTCCAATCCCCACTTCATATGACGACGACATGTGGTTCTCGTATACCACAAAGCCATCTTCCTCCTGCAATAAATTGTGACGAAAGGAAAAAAAAAAAATAGATATGCTTGCAAATATCATTGATTACCACGAGACTAGCATGTAGTTTCAGTCGGCAAAGCTAATCTTGGATCGTTTTTTGACGAGCACACACCCACCTTGACCGTCGTGCCACACAGGGTCATGGGGAACTGAAAGATGGCAAACGTGGGGGTGGTGTCCACCGCACTGCATGTGGGATCGTTCATTTCCAGCAGACTGACTGAAGTCACATCCACCCGGGGCAACGTGGCGTCACGAGCCACCACCACGACAAATTGGCCATCTCTTGTACACTGCACAATCACTGACAAGATTTAAAAAGGGTGGACAGGTTGAATAGCGCAACTGCCAAACTTCAAAATAAGTTTATATTAAAAGGGAAAAAATATTTAGACATTATCCGTTATGCAATATATAGCTTGAATCAACACAATTTGTCAAAGTGCATAATCGGGACTAGTGTAATCTGTGGTTGGCATACTTTAAATGACCTAGTACTGCACAAAATCATGGTTCAAATTCCCTAGTGCAACTGTTAATTGCAGGTTTTAACTGTTTAAATAATTTTAAAAGATCGTGCAAAGGTCTTACAAAGAACATGCTATGTATTTTCCCAATGAATGGTGTATTTTCAAACTTTTTCCATATATAAAGTTCCTCGGACTATAAAGCGCACCTTGAACGAATGAAAAAAAGTTTTCCAAATATAAGGCACACCGCATTGTAAGGTGCCGCATTAGAGGCTGGGGTTACGCACTACTACAGGGGAAAATGGAGTCTATGGCTGCTGACAGTCGTTGCGAGACCTGTTGTGGCTTAATATTACTTCACATAAGGCGCACATGCGCACCCTGCACCTTGCAGGGTCATCTTTTGAAGAAAATCAAGGCTTTTGAGTGCGCTTTATACACCAGAAAATACTGGATATTAATAGACCATGTATACATCGCAGTTTTTGCATGTTGCAAGAGCCTTCCGTATATCAATGCTGACAACATTGAA
The DNA here is from genome assembly GCF_051943395.1 of Hippocampus bargibanti. Classification (NCBI taxonomy): domain Eukaryota; kingdom Metazoa; phylum Chordata; class Actinopteri; order Syngnathiformes; family Syngnathidae; genus Hippocampus; species Hippocampus bargibanti. The sequence goes on along the minus strand of NC_142744.1, from coordinate 14,570,333 downwards.
CACATTTTGAATTTTGCTGATACAAATGAAGGGGGGGGGGGGGAATAAAACAAACAATTTCAAAACCCAAGAATACAAATCAGAATTACTTTTTATGGACACCCCCTCCACTGCCCAATGGCCTAATTAATGTTTTTGATACACAAACTATCAAATACTGCAGCTTTGAAATAATCATTTCTGTCAACACAAGTGACATATTCCATAAAATGCCTTTCTTTTCTTACTTACTACAAGAATGTTGAATGGCAAATTCCAGTTTAACGCAAAAAAATAAATCACATCAAACATCTGTTGAGCAAGATTACCAGGGATAGCAACCTTTTCAAAATAAGACAAAGATTAGTGCCAGATGACTAGAAATTGGTACACCGGTGTTAGAGTCAGAAGTTAACTTAAGAAGCACAAGGACATCCTCAATACAATTTCATTTCAAAAGACCCGCCAGATCATGCTAGTCTCATGTCAAACATGTCAACCTTTGACATTTAAATCCCACATATAGCAACAGAACGCCGAGCTAACCTGCTTTGCCATAATAGCACTGCTGTCCATTGTGACAACAATTGATGACTCCACATTGCTCTCTGGTGATATCACGAGTGCCGCACTGGATCATCTCATCGTGCGCCACGTTGCATTTGTCATCATCGCTGACCCCCACTTGCTTCTGTGCCAGCAACACAGGAGGCATATTGATGTTGTTTCGTTCCTCCAGCCAGTGCTGGGCTGCAGCATCACTAGCCAGAAGTCCCACAATCACCAGCAAAACACCAACCAGGTTCCCAAAATTCTCCATGACGGCGCTCAAGAGTGCAGGGACAACTTGTACCCAGTCAAATGGAGACTTTATCCTAAATGAATGGCAGAAGAGTTGGCTGAAGGTCCCGCCTCTTTTTTTCCAGGTGTTAATTGAATGCCAGCCATGTGGACTTAATCAGCTGGGAGCTGACAGCTGGATGGCAACCGGGTAAGGACAGTTTGCGAGTGCTGGGCTCAAAACAAGTAGATTTCTTTTACTATCTTAAGCTGATGGAGGTTATTTTGTAGTTGGAGTGGAGTGACTATTTGTCCATCTCAGTTGTTGTTGTTGGCAGTCTTCCTTTAAAGGATAACCGACGACAAGTTGTGTCCATAATTTGTAAAATGGCTTCACATGACTTCTACTGGGCGTATTTTAATAAGATTCCACCGCATATAGCTATATTTTACGTTTTAAGACTCGCGCTGAACATTCAGTGACGAGTCCGTACGTGACGTCAGAAAAGGACCGCCTCCTCACTGTAAAAAAGACGCATTGTAGCGTCTTTCCATCACGTCAATGTATTTTGCTGTACTGTTTTTTTTTAAAACTATGTCTTACACCCAAAAGCCGCCAGCAGAGGGAGGCAAACTCAATGGAAAGAATGTATCAGAGCTGTGGAAACGAGCTGATTCATTCCTCACCGGAGCTGGTCGCCGTTTTTTTGAGACATCCCCCCCCCCCGCCCGTTTGCCTCAAAATGGCCCAAATAAATTCTTTAATCGATTGCAAACACGTATGCTTTGCTCATCAGGCCTATTTGAATCATATTCATAACTGGATGTGTAACAAGAAAGCATATTCTCCGAATCTGAAGCCATTGTTTTGATTCATCAGCAATGCAAGACGTCTTGGCGTGACGTCACGAAAGGGGGGCGGGACTTTCTGAAAGTGCCCAATTCGCAGCTCAATTTTTTTGCAGATTTTTGACACTAAGTCCTTTTTATTGGTGTTTTGCATTTGAATAAAAATATCATACTGCATGTTTTGGGTATTTTAGATGCTATAAAATGTTTTTCCGGTGTCAGTTAAAAAACAAAAAAGTGACGTCGGTTGTCCTTTAACTCATCCACTGCCATTTACTAATTTATTCGGGAATTGAAAATATGACGTAGAGCGCCATTCCCTAATTTGTTTGGTTTTTGTTTTTTTCATGCATGGGTGCCGATAAAGCCATGGCCTCTGGCAATGTTTTTTTTCTTTTCCACAAGTAGGCAGCATTTCCTTTTTTTTTTCATGTTAGTGCTTTCTTCCAGCTACAGCTGTTGTTAAAGTGCCGTATAAACTAATATTTATGTATTGCATTGTATTTTGGACAGGCACCCTCATTTCAAGCTCATATAACTCCAGACCCATATAATTTAGGAATTAACTATTTTTTTCCTGATCAAAGAAGACAGTCTAAGGTTTCTTACGCTGCATCGAATGTTTATGTAGTCCTAAAACTCAATATTCTGTGGATCCTGGTATTCAAGTGAAAATGACAAAAACCCTGGCACTTAAGTGGGCTCATTTTTGCACGTCTGGCAGTGAATGAGTTCATTGGGGGGGATAAAAACATTTTAAAAATACATATCTAATTTTATTCATGTTCTTTTTGTCTTTTTTTGATTATCCTGAAGTGTGGGGTGCATTAGGAGTGCTTAGGAGTTTCGTGCATTAGGAGTTTCGTGCCATCCTTGAATGGTCATATTTTTGCAAGAGAAAGAAAATACAGTATGTTATCATTTTGTTGTTTGCTTCCAACCCTTTATTGTCGGAAAGATGTTTCCCCCTGTGTTCATATAAACGTTTGTGACTCATCCAGATGTATGGGCGGTACACTCAGGAGCTGGGTGTCTACGCCAAGGTGGAAGCGGCCCGCCTCCGGGGAGGCAGCGTCCGGAACGGCGGAGGTCTGCGGCGGAACACGAGCGTCCGAAGTCGTGCCGCAGATCTGCAAGAGTACCAGAGGGACCCTTGCGCAAAGTGCCAGTGTAAGTGCTTTTCTGTTTTGTTCATTTGACCTTTCCTTTCAGAATCAGAATCAGAATACCTTTATTCGTCCCGCAATGGGGAAATTTGCAGTCCACAGCAGCAATTGAAGAGGGATGGGGTTGGGGTGGGAGTGAAAGGATAGAAAACAAGATATTCTAAGCATAACAAAATAAAAATGTCAACTGTATACTGTGCAAATATAGATGTGCAAAAACCGTTCTATAAACAAGACTGTACATAGTGCAGAATCAAGAAATGCATTTAGATATATTGCAACAACCCATATTTACAAGTGTCCAGTTTTTTTTTGTTTTTTTTTTCACATGTGATCATTGGGAATTGTGAAGCCTGACAGCAGTCAGTAGGAACGAGCGGCGGTACCTCTCCTTCTTGCAGCGCGGGTGTAATAGTCTCTGGCTAAAGGAGCTACCCAGAGCTGTCAGGATGGGCAGGAGGGGGTGGGAGGGGCTGTCCGTCATAGCTTTTAGTTTAGCTAGCGTCCGTCTGTTGCCCACCTCCTCTAGAGAGTCCAGCGAGCAGCCCACGACAGAACTGGCCCGCTTGACAAAGCCCTCCAGTCTTTTTCTGTCCCGGGTGGTGATGCTGCCTGAGCAGCAGACAATGCCATAGTGGATGGCTGATGCCACCACAGAGTCATAGAAAGTTTGACTGTCATTCTTTTGAAGGCCAAGGCAACGTACGACATTTACTGTACGTCATTCAGCGTTTTATTGTATTTGCTCTATAGTTACTGTCTGTGGTCTTTTCACCAATAATTTGGGTCAATTTAAATGACACCTGTCAATTCCAACACATGGTAAAATCCATATTGTGCAAACATATATACAAAAATGAAATCCTGAAGCGATAGAAAAAAAAAGAAAGATTTGAAATCGTTGTAAAAACACAGATAGGAAGTCAAAAAGCCTTTCTCTGATTTGCTCGTGATCAATGTTGTTGCATTGTATTTGAATTAGTAATTGTTTTTATAATTACAGTCAAATTCAGGAATAATGGGAAGTGGGAATTAAATATTTTTTAAATCATGTATTTTATTAAATTGCTAAATTCAACATAAATAAATTCATTATTTAAAACAACCATTTTGAAAATATTTATATTAAAATACATTACATGTATTTCTCAGAGCTTAGCGTGTTTTTTAGGGACAGTGGTAAGCACAGTGCACATATGATCAGGTTGTCAGGTTACAGGGTGCACGCAAGGGCTAAAATGATTGTAAATGCATTATGTAGACTAGAGACTCTCTAAATCAGGGTTGTCAAAGTCATTTTTTGCCGCGGCCCACATTGTAGTTATGGTTTCCTCTCGAGGGCCGTTATGAATTCGGGGAACCCATTAGAATGTTTAAATCCCTTCAAATATTACATATAGAGCACACAGCAAATTAATGAATAACTCGTTTTCAAATCTGAAGTCAAGAATAATGACTTTTATTGTGGTTGACATCCAAAAATATGACAATTTGGCTCAGATTTTAGCAATCATTATTGAATTTAACAAGTTTGATATGCTTTCGCGGGCCGAAAAAAATGATGTGGCCTTGACTTTGACACCTGCGCTCTAAATGGTGTCAGTCTCTTCTTTTTATTTTGAGGTGTGGCTTGATTCGTCTTAAGTAATTGTTGTTAATGCTGAATCTTTAGGAATGTAATATTTTCGTCTACCTTTCTCTTGGCAATATCCAGAGAATACCAATTGTCACACTTTGCAAGGTGGTGGTGGTGGTGGTTGGACCTCAAAAAAACAGGCAGGAGTGAAGAGCAGGATGTGTCTTACAAATTGTACATGTATTAAAGTCGGCAGGAACACCATCTCAAAGAATAAAATCATTAGAACAAAAATGTCCAAAGTAGCAAACAAAACCATGAGTAAAACATGACAAGACGAAACAAACCTGGCAGGGTGGAACAAACAATGACCCGACACGAATGGTTGTGCCGGGAGTCCTTTTAACTGCCAATGATTAAAACGACCAACACCTGTGCAACTGCAGGCGGGGCCCGACAGTGCCAAGCGTTGGTCACAAACCGAATCATGACACAAATGACTGTGAATGTTCTTTTTTCTCTTAAATATGGATCTGGCAAATGTGTTAGAAGCACATGTGCAACCTTCCCAGGGGACTTGCACATCTACCAGTGCTTTGGATAAGTGAAGCAGATTCCAGCCTTTGGCCGTGTTCGCACACAAGAGAGACTAAATGAGTCCAGCGATGCTTCTTTTAGCTGACCCAGCTCTCACTTACGTAGTGTAAACGTAATGGTAAAATGAAAACCCTGACCTAGCTTTGTAGCAACTGTAAATTCTGTCATTTCCTCAAATTTAGCACAAATCAGTTCTTTTATTCAGTCAATTTGAGATGAATATGACAAGGACTTTTGTGTCTTTCATTATTTCCCAGAGTGGCTTTGCAAAAGCAAACGTCTTCTCATTAACGGTAGATGTACAAAAGCCTCTCTGCAAACATTCCACTAAATGAAGTTATTTGTTTAGGCGCGCCACTGATTGCCTTTTGGATCTTGAAGCTGTTTTTTTCTTACTTCTACAAACGATTATTCTCCCGATTTGAATGGAATTGCTACACCAAGAGACAAAGTCGGACGCCGGATACATTCCCAGAAGGAAATAAAAGTATGTTATACTTAAGGGGACAATACAGTAGATAGATTAAGATACTGCGTTTGTACTTTAGGAGAGGGTAGGAACACTTTTGTATCATGATGATAGTAGCTTTCGTTCTCCTTATTTTGGGCACAAACCCATACTGGCTAAATTAAAGCAACATGTTATACAGTAAAGTCTCGTTATATCGATATTCAAGGGAGTCCGAAAAAATATCGATATAACCGGGACTATCGATATACAGTAAAGTCTCGTTATATCGATATCGATAGTCCCGGTTATATCGATACTATTTCTATGCACGCACGGAGAAAATTACATGCAAACAGGGTCGGATATATCGATAGTCCCGGTTATATCGATATTTTTTCTGACTCCCTTGAATATCGATATAACGAGACTTTACTGTATCCGATATCGATATAACGAGACTTTACTGTATATTGAAGATAGAAAAAAAATGCCTATTTGGTAACATTGTGTAAAATTTTTTGTTACAGTAGAGACAAGTGTGCAAAATGAAATGCGAAATCCGCAAAATTCTCACACAAATCAAACAATGTGGCTGTTGTCTTTTATTTGCAACCAGTTTAGAATCCATCCATCCATTCATTTTCTGTACCGCTTATTCCTCATTAGGGTCACGGGGGGGGTGCTGGAGCCAATCCCAGCTGTCTTTGGGCACAAGGCAAGGGACACCCTGAATTTGTTGCCAGCCAATCGCAGGGCACACAAAGACACACAACAGTCACTCTCACACCCTATACCTAAGGACAATTTAGAGTGTTCAATCTGCCTGCTATGCATGTTTTTGAATGTGGGAGGAAACCGGAGGACCCGGAGAAAACCCACGCGGGTCCGGGGAAAACATGCAAACACCACACAGGGAGGCCAGAGCGGGACGCGAACCAGCGACCTCTGCACTGTGAAGCCGGTGTGCTAACCACTCGACTACCGGGCCGCCCCCAGTTTAGAATAAAGTGACAAAATCACAAAATAGAGAAAAATGGTTCGAAGCTATGATCACAGAGAGCCATTGACTCATGAAGATGCTTCATACAGTATTCATGAAACGGCAATACAAAAACATTTATTTTCTAATACTGTATATGGGATATAATACATTCAAGACCAAGAAGGCTCATTAATTTTCCCATGATAAATTGCTAACAAACTGCTGAAAAAATGTTTTTGAAACGCACAAAAAAAAGTGTATGTATATATACGCTCCCCCACTTTACGAACGAAATCGTTCCGAGCAGTCGGTCGTAAGGTGAATTTGTTCGTAAGTTGCTTCAGTGCTATATTTTGTATGGAATGTATGTTTAAGTCATACACTGCGTGAAGCACAGTACGCAGCCAATCGCAAGCGAGCTCGGCCGGAAAAAGGTGCGCAATACAAAATCTAAATTACAGCCTCTCTGTCTGAACATACCCACAAAAATGTTCGTATGTATTGTTATTCGTAATGTGAATGTGCATAAATTGGGGAGCGTCTCGACTGGCAAGACTAGTTGGAAATTTTATGTGAAGTGGGGTAGTCGATATCTATAGAATGTAGCTAGTCAACCGTAACTTAGGTACTTTTAAAATCAAGCAGACGGTGACTTGATTGATCGACACTCAAAGTCAAAACTGAGTAACTTTTTCAAGGTAACAGAGCCAACACTGACTTCAGATTGTACTGAAAGGACAACCGCCGCCTCCGGACAAGTTGTGTCCATAATTTGTAAAATGACTTCAAATGACTGTATTTTACGAAGATTCCACCGGATATGGCCTTATTTTACGTTTTGAGACTCGCGCTGAATATTCAGGAAGTCTTGTTTTTGTGTTGGATTGGATTGGATTGGATTGGATGGATTGGATATGCCTTTATTAGTCTCACAGTGGAGAAATTTACATTTCACAGCAGCAAAGTGATGAAAGGAATGAAAGTATAAAAACAAAATACATGAGCTGCTGGAAAGGCAGCCACTCTCGCGGCGCCGTCTTCAAGTCAAAAGAACAAAAAAAAAACTAAATAACAAAGTCCTGACGTCACGTCACGTTTGGACCGCCCCTGACCTGTCATGATCTGGTTGACGACCAACGGGGGGCGCTGTCGCCCCCGCCTGCACCTGCACAGGTGCTGGTCGTCCCGATCAGATTGGCGACCAGCGGGTAGAGACGTCAGCCCTGCCGGCAGCCTCGCAGGTGCTGGTCGTTATAATCAATAACACTTAAAAGGACACCTGGCACGATCATCCGGTGCCGATTCATTGTTTGTTTGCTGCTTGGTTGCAGCATGCATCGTGTACGTGTTTGTTTAACCTTGGCGGGCTTTTACTTTTGGTCTTCTTTTGCTACTTTGTATTTTTTCCATTCAGATCATTTTGATGTTTTACATTTTGTTCCTGCTGACTTTATTTTAATACAATTTGTCAAACAACCTCCTACTCACTCCTGCCTGCTTTTTGGGATCCGAACCCACCATCACCACCTCGCAAAACGTGATAGAATGAATCGGCCAACCATCGGATCCCGCAGGTACATCGGACCCGTCTCATTTCCACCCTGTGCCTGGCAATGCTACGTCCACGTTAGCGAAAGCCTCGTCGCGTTTGAATCGCGTCACTCGACGAGCCGCAACGTCCACGTAAACGTCCGGCCGAGACCTCCTTCCAGGTGGCCGTCCAGGGTGACCCTGGGTGACTGGCATTGCATGCCCACGTCCAGCCACGCTGTCGTCGTGCATGACGAATTCAGTCTCATCCACGACGAGCCGTGCAACGTCCGCGTCAATGTCAGTCCGAGACCCCACTCACCGCTGGATCCCGGAGCGGCTCTGGACTGGTCTCGTTCCTCCGGAGCCGGGCAGTTCACGCCCACGTCGGCGTCCGGCCGAGACCTGGTCCCATACGGCCGTACGGGGTGCCATTCTGCGCCTGGCAGTTCGACGTCCACGCAGAGCCATGCGCCATCGCGTGAACGTGCGAGAGGGATCGCACTCACGCCCACGACGATCCGTGCCGCGTCTTCGTCCACCCCAGGCCGAGTCCCATTCCCATCAGGCCGCCGCCCGTCGTGTGCTGGAGAGGCAGCGGTTGCCCTCTCCACCGACCGTTCCCTGGCGAGTGGACCTTTTTGGGAGACTGTTGGGACTTCTGGAAGCAGCCCCTTGAAGGGGGGGTACTGTCATGATCTGGTTGGCGACCGACGGGGGGCGCTGTCGGCCCCGCCTGCACCTGCGCGGGTGCTGGTCATCCCGATCAGATTGGCAACCAGCGGGTAGCGACGTCAGCCCTGCCGGCAGCCTCGCAGGTGCTGGTCGTTAAAATCAATGCCATTTAAAAGGACACCTGGCACGATCATCCGGTGCCGATTCATTGTTTGTTTGCTGCTTGGTTGCAGCATGCATCGTGTACGTGTTTGTTTAACCTTGGCGGACTTTTACACTTGGTTTTCTTTTGCTACTTTGTATTTTTTCCATTCAGATCATTTTGATGTTTTACATTTTGTTCCTGCTGACTTTATTTTAATACAATTTGTCAAACAACCTCCTGCTCCCTCCTGCCTGCTTTTTGGGATCCGAACCCGCCATCACCACCTCGCAAAACGTGACATGACCGAGGAAGCGACACACAATGTATTTTGCTGTACTTTGGTTGGTCTGAAAACTTCTTGTTGATCCCTGTTGATGGCAAAATTAGAAGGAAAACACATAAATAACACAATGGTGAATCGTTGTGTGTTGCACCAAGACAACTATTTGATATTCGCTGAACAAATTCCAGCAGACAAATCAGCCCATTTCCAAAGGAGCTCTGGCGCCATCTTCTACATTTTCCGGGACGCTACACATCAGTCTTGATGCCTCAAAATGACCCGGAAGAACTTATTTAATCAATTGCAAACATTTATGCTTTCCTCTTCAGAACTATTTGAATCATATTCATAACTGGGTGCGTAACAAGAAAGCATCTTCTCCGAATCTGAAGCCATTGTTTTGATTCTCGAGCAAGGCAAGATGTCTTGGCGTGACGGAAAGAACTGGGGGCGGGACTTTCTGAAAATGCCCAATTCGAAGCTCAATTTTTTTGCAGATTTAGCACACTTTAAGTCATTTTTATTGGTGTTTTGCATTTGAGTAAAAATATCAGCCTGCGTGTTTTGGGTATTTTGGATGCTATAAAACGTTTTTTGATGTCAGTTAGGAAACAAAAAATGGTGTCGGTTGTCCTTTAAGTGCAGATAAAAAAGTCCTTTTTGTAGGCGTGATTCATCTCACTACAGCTCACAACGGGCCTTAAAATACTTATTGAAATCCTTTTCTTTTATTATCCTTTCTGTCTGCATTTAAGCATGCGCATCCAGCTGTCAGAAGTTCTTGATCTCGCGAGTGGGTGAGGATTGGATCTTCCTCATCCTGCTGGGGCTGCTCATGGCGTTGGTCAGCTGGGTCATGGACTACGCCATTTCCTTCTGTCAAGAAGGTAAGAAAGAGGCACAAAGCACACCCAAAACTGTCAGGATCTTTGAAGTTGAGCTGCATTATTTGTTTACAGACTACGCATGGATCTGGAGCATGGATGTACAGCCCCCCAATCCTCAAGGGCCCTTCTCCAGCTTATTTTAAATGTCTCCTTCTTCCAACATCATCAGGCTTTTGCAAAGCTTACTGATGAATGGATAATTTTAATCAAACGTGATGAAGGAGGGAGACATCTAAAACTAGTCTATATGGGTCCGTGAGGCTCCCTGAGCTAGAGCGTGAAGCCGTTAAACCTATTTGGATTTATTCTTGTGTAATTTCTGTGCTGAGCATGTCATATCCCATCATAGACCCAATGTTGGTCATTTCAAAGACAAGCACAGGCCTGTTCTGATCTATGAGTAGAAGGGCTGCGCTACTGTGTGAGTGGTCACAGTTGACTTCAGAAATGTCCAATCAAAGCGGCTCTTTTCATCCCCTTTAAATGCACATGTCTCGCTTTTTGCGGAAGCGCATTCGTGCCGTGGTGGCCACTTAAACCCCGATTGCTCATCGGACCGCCAGAGCCCAGCAGGAACAAAGGAATGATTTTACCCATTGTTGACATATTTATGAATTCAATATGCCGCTGGCTCGTGGTGAATGCGGACTGATCAGGCATGAGCTTTTGATTGACTTTCTGCCAGTTTTTGGGGCGTGGAGGATAAGTGTAGTCCCAAAAACAGCCCTAGTTTGAAGCTTGATTCTACTTCAGTTAATTCTAAATGTTAATTCTTATCAAACCAGTGGCGGGCCGTGAATTTCATCGCTAGGCCTTCAATAGTGCTATGTCTGAATTAATCCAGACTAAAAAAAGTGCGCTGTGGTTTACTACAAGTCTACTAGAGGGTACCATTAGCAAGGATATAACTGACTGACCCTCCTTAATGATGTCCATTTTTTCTTGAAAAGTCTGTCTTAAAAATGGCTTTAACAGTAAATCTGCAACAAAATCCATTTCTTCTCCTTCTGGGTTCTCATTGTGGGTTGACAAAACCGCCATTAAATCAGTACGATATATTTGCTTACGCAGCTCTCTACTGATAAAATGTGCTAGCGCTGGCCAGTATGTTCTCGTCTGAATCGAATGTATTATTATTATTATTACAGTAAAGTCTCGTTGGATTGGATTGGATTGGATGGATTGGATTTGCCTTTATTAGTCTCGCAGTGGAGAAATTTACATTTCACAGCAGCAAAGTTATGAAAGAAATGAAAGTAGAAAAGCATAACATAGGAGCTGCTGGAAAGGCAGCCACTCTCGCGGCGCCGTCTTGAAGTCAAAAGAACAAAAAAAAACTAAATAACAAATAACATGACAACACAAAGACACAGAGAGACATTCATTCTTAAGCACTTTCTGTACCCTCTTCGTTACATAAAGCAGTTCCAGATGAAAGAGGAGAGGATCAAAGCGATATCGTTATATCGATATCGGATATATCGATAGTCCCGGTTATATCGATACTATTTCTATGCACGCACGGAGAAAATTACATGCAAACAGGGTCGGATATATCGATAGTCCCGGTTATATCGATATTTTTTCGGACTCCCTTGAATATCGATATAACGAGACTTTACTGTATTATTATTATTATTATTATTATTATTATTATTATTATTATTATTATTATAACACACATATACATGGAGTTGGACAATGTGTACAAGTCCATGGTGTTTGAATAATTTTGCAAGATGTAAGAATGTCATTGACACTGATATATATGCGCGGTGTGTGTGCGTGTGTGTGTTTGTGTGGCGCACGTGTGTGCAGCACAGAAGTGGATGTACGGCGGCCTGCATAGTAATCTGCTCATGCAGTACATCGCCTGGGTCAGCTACCCCGTGGTGCTCATCACATTCTCCGCAGGATTCACCCAGATCCTCGCACCTCAGGCCGTGGGTGAGGTGCACCTTTCAAGATTTGATCGGCGTCGACATATGTTTGGCATCAGCCGATTGGTTTTGGCTGCCGTGTGTTTGAACAACGTGAATTGCCTCTGTAATGCACCATCAGGCCTCCAAGGGCGTAGACGAACAACCTTTTCATTCGCGTGTCGGCGGGCAATCCAAACAATATCGCTGTGATAACTCACGCGTGCGGAGGATTATATGAGTATCAATCAGTGCTGCACCTCACCCCCCCCAGCCTCCTTTTTTTGTTGCTCGTTTATTCCGCTTTAATTTCTTTCCTTCAACTCCTCTTTTCTCTCCACTCCATCATGGCAACATTTGGCGTTGTGTTGTTTCTCAGGCTCAGGCATTCCGGAAATGAAGACCATCCTGAGGGGAGTTGTCCTCAAGGAGTACTTGACTTTTAAGACGTTTGTAGCCAAGGTCATCGGGCTCACCTGCGCTCTGGGCAGCGGGATGCCTCTGGGGAAGGAGGTAGAGGATCTCTTGCCAACTTTGATGTTTGACAGCTTCCTGTCGAGAATGATGTGCTTTAGGAATGTTTCTATGAGATTTCAAGGCTGGTCAAAGCAGTCTCACTTTCATTTCAAATACAGTGATACCTCAGATTACAAACGCTTTAGCTCACGAACGTTTCGCCTTACGAACATTAAATTTGCGAGAATATAATCTTGGGAGACAAACTAGTTTTCGGCGGACAAACCAAACCACACAGGTGGCTGGCGGACTAGTCTTTCTTTGAGTGCAGACGGAGTTTGTTATCGAGTGGAGTAATTTTGCTAAACCTTGTTAAGCCTAAAAAGACATGAAAGAAAATTACGGTCGAGCAGAAGAAGGAGATCATCGAAAAACACCAATGAGGTGCGCGTTTGTGTGACTTAGCATCCAAGTACCAGTACCCTAAGTCGACCATTGCTACGTGCGGCTAAGGGTATTTCTGTGTTGTCTAAGCAACGGTCTCAGGCAATAGAAGAGGTTGAAAAACTTCTGTTAATTTGGATTAACGAAAAGCAGCTAGCAAGGGACAGTGTGAGTGAGGGTATCGTCGCTGAGAAAGCACGGCAACTTCACTCGGATATCATCAAGAGGCAACTATCAATGACCATCTCAAAGGTAAATAAAATGACTTTATTATTCAGTCCAGTTTATTTCTTTAATTACAATACCTTAGCAATTTTATTATACATCATAAAATAAGGTACATTTTGTGTAGTTTTAATATAATAATAATACATTTGATTTATAAACGCCCTTCAAAATCTCAAGTCACAGAGTATTATTTAGTAGAAAATTATGTTTTATGGGGACCTGGGAACGGATTATTCTCATTTTAATGTTTTCCTATGGGAAAGTAATTAAGTTCGTGCGCTGAGGTATCACTGCAATTTTAAAAAAGCTATATGAGGTGATTTCTTGTGTTATCGTAGTAAGACAGAAATCTCGTACGTCCAAATGTCCTTTTTTCTTGGCCCCCACTACAGGTACATCTATTTTCTTATGTAAGCATTCTTAACCAATTAACTCATTCACTGCCAGACGATGTGAAAATACATTTATCTGTCCACTCCAGTGAGGGGATTTTGTCATTTTCACTCAAATTGCAGGAGCCACAGAATATTGTGTTATAGGACTTCATAAACATTCAATGCAACATAAGAAACCTTAGACTCGCTTCTTTCATCAGAAAAAAAGTGTTAATTCCTAAGTTATATGGGCCTGGAGTTACCTGAGCTTGAAATGGGGGTGGCTGTACAAAAGACAAATGCTGCCACCTCGTTGGAGGCAAAAACATTGCCAGAGGTCTGACCGAGTCTTGAAACGCACATTTTTTCGGGAATTGAAAACATGACGTGGAGCGCCATTCCCAAATTTGTTCGGGTTTTGGTTTTTCTTGCAGGGGGTGCAGATAAAGCGCTGTTCAGACCTCTAGCAATGTTTTTTCTGGCCTTCCACGAGGGTGCCACATTCCTTTTGTACAGCCACCCTCATTTCAAGCTCATATAACCCGAGACCCATATAATTTAGAAATGAACTCATTTATTCTCATGAAAGAAGAGAGTCTTGGGTTTCTTATGCTGCATTGAATGTTTATGTAGTCACAACACTCAATATTGTGTGGGTCCTGGAGTTTCAGTGAAAATGACAAAAACCCTGGCACTGAGTGGACACATTTTTGCACTGAATGAGTTAAAAATGGCCCGCTGGAATGACGATTAATAAATTAATCGATCAACAATTAATTGCTTCTAAAGTGAATCGCTCATTATTTTGGATACTTTAAAAAAACCTTTGAATTTCAGCCTCGCAACAGTCAATCTCTGATTTGTGTTGTCCCCCGTGAACGTCGATTTATCTTTGAGTTGAATGAAAACAAAAACACACAAGAACGATCAAATATGTTGAGGAGTTTAAAAATAACTTTTAAAATGACATGTACAGTATGAGTCAAAAGCTGAGATGCACTGTACGGTATTTGTTTACCGAGCACACAGTTTTAAATAGAGGCATTGAGATCATTTTGTGTTCCACTAATGCGCCATTCTTCTCCATCCTGCAGGGACCTTTTGTGCATGTGGCCAGCCTGTGCGCCGCCCTCCTCAGCAAATTTATGGCAGCTCTTTTTGGGGGAATCTACATGGTGAGAATGGGCTTCATCTATTCATGCAACTTCTACTTTTTTTAATTTTCATCAAACTCAAATGACTATTTTATTACATCAAAATTCAGCGGTGCAGCAATCAATGTGTCCATTAATTGACTTAATAACCCTTTTAACAATAATAATGGCATTGCACATTTTATAATGCTTTTCTTTGGGCCAAAAGTAGTCATTTCGTGCCATTTTGAGATAGCAGTTGACTATATGTACCTGAAATGCTTGTCGCTGTGTTAAAATATGTTTTCAATGTGTTTACACTGTCTGTCCATATAAAGTGTGAATATTGGTAAAAGTGAATTGGAGGCAGAAAATTACATTTTAAAGATATATTTACTGCACATACAGTAAAGTCTCGTTATATCGATATCGGATATATCGATAGTCCCGGTTATATCGATACTATTTCTATGCATGCACGGAGAAAATTACATGCAAACAGGGTCGGATATATCGATAGTCCCGGTTATATCGATATTTTTTCGGACTCCCTTGAATATCGATATAACGAGACTTTACTGTAGTTCTGTATGTGTCAGATTTTAATGTCCTTTCCAAAAAAGGTCAAAGGATGTGCCAAATAACAGCAAAAAAAATCTGGATCCTTCACAATTCACAATGCATTTGACCGATCCTTGATGTCAACAGGACAGATTCTCAATGACAGAGGCCGGCAATGCCGAGGAGACAAAACATCACTTTCAGCTAGACTGAAATAGCTTGAGGAGGTCAAACTTCCATTTCAGTCTGGGATGATGTTCATTCATTCAGTCCGAGCGAAACTTTTTGCTGGAGTTGATTTGCGAAAAGGTAACTTCTGCACACCTCCAAGACTCAAATATGTCTCTCTTTCCCCCTTTGCATCTGCTACCATGACCGCTAAAGGAAGAGCCCTTCGAAGGAAGCAAGGTATAATGTGTGGACAATTCCCATTAATGTGAATTATCCAAAGCATTTTGAGGATTTTATTCCATATCTTTGCTATGCAGCTACAGGGACATCTATTAACCCTATTTTTTATGCGCAAATAATGAGAATAATGATAACCTATCTCTGGATTTAAAAAATATATATATTGGTCTTGGGGCATGGAAAAATATAATAAGCACCCATTGTAGTGATTGATGTGCAGCATTAATATAAATTAACTCATTCACTGCGAGACGATGTGCAAAGATGTGTGCACTCCAGTGCCAGGGTTTTTGTCATTTTCACTCAAATAGCAGGACCTACAGAATATTGAGTTTTAGGACTACATCAACATTCAATGCAACGTAATAAATCTTAGACTCTCTTCTTTCAGTAGAAAAAAGGTTAATTCCTAAGTTATATGGATCTGGAGTTATCTGGGCTTGAAATGCGTGCAATGATACAAAAGGCAAATGCTGCCCCCTCGTGGGAAGGAAAAACATTGACAGAGGTTTGACCAGCGCTTTATCGGCCACTCCCCCCTAAAAAAAACCAAAACCCGAACTAATTCGGGAATGGCGCTCAACATCATATTTTAAATTCCTGAATAAATTTGGGAATGGCAGTGAATGAGTTAATTTGAATTATTTGCTGCAATGCCCGCTCATCGGTTTTATCCAAAACAGATTTAGTAACAGTGAACGCGTATTTGCATGTTATTCATCTTTTTCATGCACTTGGTACTGTCAAAAACACATGCAAGTAAAAAAACAAAATAGTCACATCATTCACATTGATGAGTGATGCAAAGAAAATATTTAGCATCATTTATGATAATGATATGATCATATAATTATATCCATGTCTAATTTCTCTAAAATCAAATTTTTTGCCCCCGCTGCAATAAAAAACAAAACCCGAACAAATTTGGGAATGGCGCTCCATCGTCACAATTTGCAAGGTGGTGGTGGACCCCAAAAATGGAGGCAGGAGGGAGGAGCAGGGTGTATTTGACAAATTGGATTAAATGAAGTCAGCAGGAGCGAATTCTCAAACAGTCATCAGAACAGAAAGGTCCAAAGTAGCAAACAAAACCCGGACTAAAACATGACAAGAAGAAACAAACCTGACAGAGTGAAACAATGACCTAACACTGAATAGTCTGGGAGTCCTTTTAACTGCCGCTGATTAAAACGACCAACACCTGTGCAGCTGCCCTACAGTGCCGCCCATTGGTCGCAAACCAAAACGTAACATCCACGTCATGCTTTTCAATTCCCGAAAAAAAATGGGAATTGCAGTGAATGAGTTAATGTTATAGAAAACAGCATTTGAAGAGCTGAAAGCCCTGAAAATGTTAATATCCTCTTTGTCATCACTTGAATTATAATGGACCTCAAGCTTGATATCAAGGATATGGATGAAATGCACCAAAGACTTTCTATACAGCACGGCCATTTGCAGGCATGACTGAATGAAGCTTCTCCATTTGTTGCAGTGCGTCATCGCATCAGCATCGTCCATCATTCTGTGCAAACGCATCCTTCCACGATTTCAACGTGTCTCATATGGAACCTCATGCATTGTGACAAGAAAACAGCAGCTTTGTCATTCAGCATTTTGCTTGTTGGTGTTGGGCGGGGGGCGGGGGGGATAAGTCCCCATTGTTAGGAGTCCAATTCTGCCATAAATCAAGTACCACTCGCACTGTTTATGCATTTCTATTTTTGTTCCATATCTGATGCCGATGGGACAGAACGAATTGAGAAACACCGAAATGCTGTCGGCCGCGTGCGCGGTTGGCGTGGGATGTTGCTTTGCCGCACCTATTGGAGGTAAGGTGACATCTAGGGAAAGCCTTCTAAGCATTGTATCTATTTCCTTGATATCCACCTTACGCTCTGTGGACCACTTCAGTCTTTGTCCTCACGAACATGACACTTCAGCATACTAGTAGAACTTACCTATAATGTTTATTGCATTACTTATGTCACATTTGGCCCATATGGGTGTGCGATGAAACATTCCATGCACCAATAATAACCTGAAAACTTGTAGTAACCACTGTGCCTGAAATATTCAAACCTTTAAGCAAACAGACTTTCTTCGTGAAAATTAACTCATTCACTGCCAGACGATGTGCAAAAATGTGTCAACTGTAGTGCCAGGGTTTTTCTCATTTTTCACTCAAATTACAAGACCGACAGAATATTGACTTTTGGGACTACATAAACATTCAACGCAGCGTAAGAAACTCTCTTCTTTTAGCGCTTTATCAGCAACCCCGCAAGAAAAACCAAAACCCGAACAAATTCGGGAATGACAGTGAATGAGTTAATAGAAAATGTGCATTGATCACGATCATTTTCATTTTATGTGTCTGTTTTGTGTGCGTCCACACCCACCAAAGGAGTGTTGTTCAGCATCGAAGTCACGTCGACGTTTTTTGCCGTGAGGAACTACTGGAGGGGCTTCTTCGCTGCTACCTTCAGTGCCTTCATCTTCCGAGTGCTGGCTGTGTGGAACCAGGAGGAAGGTACACCAGCAGAGAAAAAAAAAATCACCTCAACGGGGTGTAATAGTGCAATGCAAAGGGTTGAGTAACAAATGATAAAGTATAAAGAAAGAACTTGACTCAGGGATGATTGTCTTTGCAGTCAACGGGAGCACGATTACCCAGAGCGACCGCCAGGAGTTGCTTTGCAAATCCCACTCAAAGTTATTCATGCTCCTCACCCAACTTTATTTGTTTACATATGCAAAATAGAAGATAAACACTGCCCCTGAAATTTGAGTCCTGCCCATCGGTCGGCGATATAATTAACTTTTATCAAACTTTGCACCACATATATTCTAACACAGATATTTCCAAAGTCAAATGCGGCGCGTGGTCAATTTTGATCCGGCCCGCAGCCTCCGTCATAAAATCAATAACATTTAGCCCGCATATAGAATTAATACATTTGGCAGTCGCGCTGGTACCTGCTTGTGTTAAGTGCTGTCATCTGTAGGCTCAATTAGGAACAGCAAATTAGTTTGACGCATTGACTGAATGAGCCCCCCAATTTTCTAAAATGGTGATTTTCAATTTTTTTCTCCATTTTCTAAAATGGCGACAATCAACAAAAGAAATATCTTCCGTTCAACTGTTACAAAAAAAAAACGTAGTGTAAAAAAAGTGAAGTGAAGTGAATATTCCATTTTCAATGTAAATTCAATTTTGATATGCATGATTCAAATGAACCAAAACGACATTCGTAACTGCCATTACCGAATTTGTTCGGGTTTTGGTTTTTCTTGTCTTGTGTACTGATAAAGCGCTGGTCAGACCTCTGGCAATCTTTTTCCCTCCCACGAGGGGGCATCATTAGCCTTTTGTACGGCAACCCCCATTTTAAGCTCAGATAACTCCAGACCCATATAACTTTGGAATTAACTATTTTTTTCTGATGAAAGAAAAGAATCAAAGGTTTCTTATGCTGCATTGAATGTTTATGTAGTCTTAAAACTCAGTATTCAGTGGGTCCTGCAATTTGAGTGAAAAACCAAAACCCTGGCACTGGAGTTGACACATTTTTTGCACATCATCTGTCAGTGAATGAGTTAAAATGATAAAAGCAAATGCGAAATACAAAATAGTGTCCGCCCCCTACATTTTTAACACACTAAATCTGTTCCCTCTTGCAAAAACTTTGGACACCCCTGCTCTAACACTTTCATGTCTCATCTATGAATAAACTAATCGCAGACTTTGCAAATAACAAATGTTCACTTGGATCACGACACTTATTACTAGTTCCCAAATCATCTTCTGATATTCTTAAACACTTGGTTCCTAAAGTCTGTGTCGGCTCTCAGTCCTATAGGGGTGGTCCATCGATGAAAAGGGTTCTTTAGCCGTCATCTGTTCTTCTTTGAAGGTGTCACACATTTTGCTCCTCATCCAAAGCGCTTTGTCACCGAACTTCCAGGACAACTTTAGTTCGCTGACGAAGCACTTTGGATGAGGAGAAGTACAGATGACGGCTGAAGAAATCTTTTCATCGATACTAGGTTCCTCAACTGTTGTTACTCCCACGAGTGAAGCCTCCTCTTATCTGCTCGCACTTGCGGTAAAGTGATTACAAAAAAACACTCCCCCCAAGATGGCCGACACCCTGTATACACACCAAAATGTCTAACCCCAAATTAAATACAACTTTAAGCAAGATATAATTTTGTTCATGTATTTCTTTATCAGCATATTGACAAGGATGAGATAAATACTCACAAGTATACATTCTTCATCCTCAGGGAATAAAGACGAACATTAGTGAGGTTTGCTTCGAAGTTTTGAATGGTTCTACATAGAGCAGCGATGACCAAACCTGATTCTCTAAAGCAGTGGTCTCAAACTCGCGGCCCGCGGGCCGAAAGAATATATTTGCGGCCTGCCTTGATATGAAAGATTAATGTTAGTGCAGCCCGCATGATTGATATGAAGAAACTTTTGTGTGTGGAGCTGAACAAACCGCTGAACAACCATGGAACAAACCACCATTTTGGAGCTACAGAGGGAATTTAATCACAGATTTGCAGACTTCCAGACTCACAAAGCCACATTTCAAATTTTTGCGGACCCATTCTCTTTTGATGTGCTAGATGCCCCTCCTGTGTTCCAAATGGAGCTCTGTGACCTACAGTGCAACTCTGCACTCAAAGCCAAGTTCAGGGATGAGAATGGAGAAGCAGACAAGCTTGGGCAATTTTTAAGAGAGTTAACCCCCAGCTTCCCTGAACTTTCCCGAATGTTCAAGCGGACCATGTGTCTTTTTAGGAGCACATACTTATGTGAGAAGCTCTTCTCCACCTTGAACGTCAATAAGTCCAAGTACAGGTCCAGACTTACTGATGAGCATCTTCAAGCCCTACTCAGAGTCTCCACTGCCTCCTCCCTCGAGCCAAACGTGGCTCGACTTTGTGAAAAGAAGCGCTGCCAGGTCTCTAGCAGCGAGAAGTAGGCAAGAGAAGCCATGTTTAGGACAGTTCATGTTCAATATTTTATTTGTTTAGAAAGTTAAAGGTTAAAGAACTGTGAATACAGAAATTTTTAGTTTTCCTGTGTTTGTTTTCAGTCGTTTGTATCTGCCTTATGATCATTATAATTATTTTATTTATTTATTACTAGTCAATTTATTTTTTATTCATTTTTACATTTATTCATTTAATTAATTTTTTGTATGTTAAAAATAAAGATTTTGAGAACATTGGAATGTTTTATCTGTGCTTTTCTTGTGGAAATCCTGATGCGGCCCAGCCTCACCCAGACTCTGCCTCCAGCGGCCCCCGGGTAAATTGAGTTTGAGACCCCTGCTCTAAAGCATTTATCGAGCCTTTTTTAGACATCTCCCCTCTCGCAAAACACTTGATTCAAATTTTCAGCTCATCAGCCAGCTCTGGGAACCCTGATTCTGAGCCCAATTGTTTCAATGCTTTAGACAAGATTTGATTACACAGTGATGGATAGCCGTTTGGCGGCGTTTGTTGGCTAACCTCGATTGTTTTGTCCCAGAGACCATCACTGCCCTCTTTAAGACTCGCTTCCGCCTTGACTTCCCCTTCGACCTCCAAGAGCTGCCGGCCTTCGCCATCCTCGGGTGAGTGCTTGCCTTCAGAGCCGTCAACTGATCCCCGAGCTGTTTGCATTTTGGGCCGACAAAGGACGTCTCCTTCGTTTGAGTGTCCTCATTTGCATTCCTGGCAAGTTGACTCCATTTGTGTTTGATGATCCGGGCATGAAATTAACTTTTTTTCCCTGTTGGTTTGCCTCCATTTTAAACAGTTATCTTTTTCAATCCAGTGTTCCTCCTACTCTATTGGGGTTTGTTTGTTGACGCACTTGATCTCAAATTTTTGAGCAACAATTTTTTTATTTTTTGGGGGCACAATACAGCAGTGTTTGCATTTAAATTTCTATGCCGTTAATGTGGTCGTACATTATACTGCAACATTGTGGCATAGAGGAAATCCCGGAATATTAGCGTCATTGCTAATGCTCCTTCATCCATGTGTCAGCTGTCTTGCAGCCTATGTTAGCATTAAGCTAATAGACTTTTATTAGATGAAAGTACAGTCGACCATTGCTACCATCCATTGACAACTACCATCACAAAAGTAAATAAAACGATATTATGATAACTGTATTATCAGTAGTTAATTTATTTAATTGCAATACATACAATCGCACATATATTATACATAAGATAAGGTATATTTTGTGTAGTTTTAAGTCTTATTTAGTAGAAAATTATGTTTTATGGGGACCTGAAAATGGATTATTCTCATTTTTGATGGTTTCTTATGGGAAATAAATGTTTGGCAAACGAACCTTTCGCCTTACGCCAGTGACGTGCAGTCAGTGGAGGCAGGTGAGGCAGTGCCTCACATGTCATCATGGAAAGCTGTCATGGAAATATCAAATGAAAAAATAAATTAAACAGTTAGATGTATTTAGTGATTTGTACTTTAAAGTTCTTGTCCATTTAACTTCGCCGTTTTAGGATTTTTTTCAAAATCGCTGAATTTTCACATTTACCGTTCAGATACTAAGTAGAGACTAGCAGTGACGTCATTGATGACGTCAGTGCCTCACCAGCCATGAACCTCACCGCACGTCACTGCCTTACACACACTTTCTGGGAACCAATTGAGTTCATAAAATGAGGTATCACTGTATATAATTCAGATGAACATGTTTGACTTAGATGTGCTGCGTTAGGGCTGTTGCTATTGAATCTTTTTCGAATTGATTATTCCGATGATTGTGATTATTTTTGTTGTTTTCTTGTATTGTTTAGTGATGAAGAAAAACAGCTAAACAACAATCAAGCAGCAGCGTCATACAAGAGGGATTATGTTATACACACCAACATTTATTTGTTTATTTGTGTATTTATCTATGTATTTATTTTTGTAAGTGTGTGTATAACCACGTGACTGGTCGTTTGCTGAGCACTGAGAAACTGCGACTTCATTTTCAGTAGACAGCGGGTGGCAAAATGGCCGCCCGGGTGAGGTGGAAAAAAAAAACGGGTGGATTATGCTGCCTAATTCAAATTCCTTCAATGTAATATTCAACAGGATGGCGCGTTTAGACGAGTGAGGGCAGTGGAAAATGTCATATTTGACATCTCCCTTAAGAGGGTCCATCTTTGACTCACAGGTTTTCCACTAGTAGCAGCGGGGTTTGGTCGTAATCCCTGTATACCAATAATTAATAATAATCTGGAAAAAATCAGAGGATGTACACCAAAAAATGAGTGCAACCATTTTATGGGTTTCCTAGAATCATTGGTTTTGCGTTACAGGCTCGCCTGCGGTTTCGGCGGCGCCCTCTTCGTCTACCTGAACCGGCTCATTGTGGAGTGCATGAGGAAGCAGAAGACTATTAACAAACTCTTGCTGAGGAAGTAAGTATCTCATCCTTTTTCACACAATTGGGTGTCGCCCTCACACTAGCCCTCTAATTGTTCCGGCGCGGTGAAAGCAGCATAACTATAGGATGTCGTTGAGTTGAGACCCCCAGGATGACTAAACTTTATCAGGGAGGAATCTAATTTTTTTTTCTCAAGCTAGTGAATCAATCAAGATAATTACATATGGGTGTTAACACACACACGTACACACACACACTAAATTTTAATATCTTCAATATAATATAATAATAATAATAATAATAATAATAATAATATTATTATAATAATAAATGTCCAGCCAATAATCACATACAGTATGTCTTTGTTCCACTGGATACCACTGGATAATCGTTGAGAGACATGATAATCAGTAATCAGATTATCTAATATCTTCAAAACACCCCCTACGATAGGATAAATTACTCAGTTTCAAAGAGTTGAAGAGTGTCTTTGTTGAGCATTCAGGTTGCCTTTTACTGATATGTATAACCATCATTGAGTTGAACCGAGCTATGGATATAAAAGGTCCTCACATACCGATAATCGGGTTATCACACTTTTGATCAAAGTCAGCAAAGGCTATTCCATATATTGAAATGATAATTTTGAGAAATTACCATGTGTAAAATGATTCTTTTTTCCCCTTGCAGCTCTGCTAAAAAAATGCCCTTGGGGATCATTATAACTGTTAAAGATGTTTAGCTTTTACGATTATGTGGGAGGTGTTTTTTAAAATGTATTTTTTTATTTTTTTTCTGAAGTTGAAAGACCACATTGGAGTTGCATGAAGACAAGAAGCAACATTTAAATCAATTGAGATTAAAATACACCGCTCAGGACTCAAAAGTACACACGGTGGCTCCGGAGTTGTGCTTAAAATTGGCCTGGCGTCGTGTTAATTGGGTCATTGAGTCTCGCACATCACACAGAAGCTATTTTAGGATTCTGCTCCCTCACCACATGCGCTTGGAAAATAAAAATCTGCCCCCGTCTTGCTGGCGAGCGCACCCATTAATGGCCCCGTAGTCCGTCTCTTCCTGTCAGGCGTTTGGCGTATCCGGCGCTCGTCACTCTGCTGGTGTCCACACTGACCTTCCCGCCGGGGATCGGCCAGTTCATGGCGGGTAAGGTGAGGATGACACATGTTCTTTTTTTTCTCTCTTTTCTGTAAGAAATACCAATTTAAAAACGTCAGCAGTGTTAAAGGGCCATATTGATTTATTTTGAATCACAAAAGGTCAAAAAAGGTGAAAAAAACCTTCAAATGTGTATGTCAAATATGTTAATATCTTGGTCTGTGTAAGCTCTCAGTCGTACAGGAGTGGTCCATCGATGAAAAGGTTTCTTCAGCCGTCATCTGTACTTCTTTGAAGGTATCGGACGTTTCGCTTCTTATCCAAGAAACTTCGTCAGCAAACCAAAGTCTTATACAGTCTATCATTTCTTTCTTGTATCTATTGGAAGGGTCCCTTTTTAGTTGCTCATAAGTGGAAGAATCACTGATTAACCTATTTATTTTGTCTTCATGATCAGATGTGTTGAGAAGCACTTTACACCTACCCTTGTCTGCTGGCAAAATAGTAATATTTTTATCTTTTTGTAGAGTAGTTAACGCCTTTCTCTCTTCTAATGTGATGTTGGACGGAAGTGATTTGGCACTTCTAAGAAGGGCTGATATTTTAATGCGCAGATCATCTGCCTCTGCATAGGAAAGTTTGTTATTTTTAATAGCCGATTCAGTAGCTGTGATGTAGTCTATTGTAGGTATAGTTTTAGGAGTTACTGAGAATTTTAAACCTTTGGTTAGTACCGCCTTTTCTGTCTCTGAGAGATCTCTGTCTGACACATTTTTGATCCAATTCTCCCTTGAAATCTGCTTATACCTAATTTGTCCCGTTTTTAGACTGTCTCCAAAAGTTAGAAAAAGGAAAACATTGACAAACAGATGTATTTTAGATTATACTCAGGGAAGGCCATGTCATGCATCTATGGCCTGCCAAAAATACATAAAGAAGGGTTCCCCCTCAGACCCATTGTTTGTAGCATTGACTCCTCTACATACAATGTAGCCAAATATTGGATTGGATTGGATTGGATTGGATTTGCCTTAATTAGTCTCACAGTGGAGAAATTTACATTTCACAGCAGCAAAGTGATGAAAGGAATGAAAGTAGAAAAACAAAATACATGAGCTGCTGGAAAGGCAGCCACTCTTGCGGCGCCATCTTGAAGTCAAAAGAACAAAAAAAATGAAAAAAAATATTTCAAAACTACGTATTTTAGCTCTGTTGGTTGGTAAACCAGAATATCACGTAGAGAACACCACAGGGTTTGTAGAGAGGATCAAAGACCTCATATTGGAACCTGAGGAAACATTGGCATCTTACGATGTGACTTCTCTCTTTACATCTGTCCCAACCCCAGCAGCAGTCTCAGGCAAATGAAAAACAGTATTG